>NC_084733.1:52951870-53041870 GCF_033978785.1 Entelurus aequoreus
AGAAATTCCGTATGGAACAATACTTTGTTACATTTCCACGAGGAGAGTAAAGAGCAACTTTAAAGGCCTACTGAAACCCACTACTACCAACCACGTAGTCTGATAGTTTATATCAATGATGAAATCTTAACATTGCAACACATGCCAGTACGGCCGGGTTAACTTATAAAGTGCAATTTTAAAATTCCCGCCACACTTCCGGTTGAAAAACTCCTTTGGATATGAATTATGCGCGTGACGTCACAAAAGCAACGGAAGTGGTTGGACCCCATCGGACCCGATAGAAAAGCCTCTTGTTTTCTTCGACAAAATTCCACATTATTCTGGACATCTGTGTTGGTGAATCTTTTGCAATTTGTTTAATGAACAATGGAGACTGCAAAGAAGAACGTTGTAGGTGGGATCGATCGGTGTCTTAGCGGCTAAGTACAATACTGTAATATCTGTGATATTTGCATTAGTGTACTGTCTTTAAGGGTTTGGGGAACGCGCATGCGCGAGTGAGTTGGCGGAGAACTTGTGTGTGTGAGCGTGAGTTTTGGCTAACAGCAGCTCGTGTATGTGTGTGCGTTACTTTTTGAACTACAACCAGTTACCGCTTTTTAATAGAGCGATTGAGCAGCGCTTCCTCGTCTGTGTGACTCCTTCTCCACTGCGGGGCATTACAATACTTACAGCAACACAACAAGGACTACTTACTACGCCTAGCCGATGCTTGCCGCCAAACCCACGGATGAAGTCCTTCATCGTGCCGTTGATCGCTGGAATGCAGGTGAGCACGGCTGTTGATGGGTTTCTATCTTCATTTGAGAACGATGCTATCGCGCTAGCTCAGTAGCTAAGTGTGTCACCGATGTATTGTCTTGGAGATAAGTCACTTTAAATGTCCATTTCGCGTGCTCGACTCTCATTTTCAAGAGGATATAGTATCCGAGGTGGTTTAAAATACAAATCCGTGATTCACAATAGAAAAAGGAGAGAGTACATAGTTCTGTGAGGTCTGGTTGCTAAGTTGCTAAGTTAGCTTCAATGGCGTCGTTAGCACAGCATTGTTAACCTTCGCCAGCCTGGAAAGCATTAACCGTGTATTTACATGTCTACGGTTTAATAGTATTGTTGATTTTCTATCTATCCTTCCAGTCAGGGGTTTGTTTTTTTTGTTTCTATATGCAGTTAAAGCACGATGCTATCACGTTAGCTCGTAGCTAAAGCATTTCGCCGATGTATTGTCGTGGAGATAAAAGGCACTTTAAATGTCCATTTCGCGTGCTCGACTCTCATTTTCAAGAGGATATAGTATCCGAGGTGGTTTAAAATACAAATCCGTGATTCACGATAGAAAAAGGAGAGAGTACATAGTTCTGTGAGGTCTGGTTGCTAAGTTAGCTTCAATGGCGTCGTTAGCACAGCATTGTTAACCTTCGCCAGCCTGGAAAGCATTAACCGTGTATTTACATGTCCACGGTTTAATAGTATTGTTGATTTTCTATCTATCCTTCCAGTCGGGGGTTTATTTATTTTGTTTCTATCTTCATTTGAGAACGATGCTATCGCGCTAGCTCAGTAGCTAAGTGTGTCACCGATGTATTGTCTTGGAGATAAGTCACTTTAAATGTCCATTTCGCGTGATCGACTCTCATTTTCAAGAGGATATAGTATCCGAGGTGGTTTAAAATACAAATCCGTGATTCACAATAGAAAAAGGAGAGAGTACATAGTTCTGTGAGGTCTGGTTGCTAAGTTGCTAAGTTAGCTTCAATGGCGTCGTTAGCACAGCATTGTTAACCTTCGCCAGCCTGGAAAGCATTAACCGTGTATTTACATGTCTACGGTTTAATAGTATTGTTGATTTTCTATCTATCCTTCCAGTCAGGGGTTTATTTTTTTTGTTTCTATATGCAGTTAAAGCACGATGCTATCACGTTAGCTCGTAGCTAAAGCATTTCGCCGATGTATTGTCGTGGAGATAAAAGGCACTGAATGTCCATTTCCCGTTCTCGACTCTCATTTTCAAGAGGATATAGTATCCGAGGTGGTTTAAAATACAAATCCATGATCCACAATATAAAAAGGAGAGTGTGGAATCCAATGAGCCAGCTTGTACCTAAGTTACGGTCAGAGCGAAAAAAGATACGTCCATCACTGCCTCTCAAGTCGTTCACTGTAACGTTCCTCATCTACGAATCTTTCATCCTCGCTCAAATTAATGGGGTAATCATCACTTTCTCGGTCCGAATCTCTCTCGCTCCATTGTAAACAACGGGGAATTGTGAGGAATACTAGCTCCTGTGACGTCACGCTACTTCCGGTACAGGCAAGGCTTTTTTTTTATCAGCGAGCAAAAGTTGCGAACTTTATCGTCGATTTTCTCTACTAAATCCTTTCAGCAAAAATATGGCAATATCGCGAAATGATCAAGTATGACACATAGAATGGATCTGCTATTCCCGTTTAAATTTAAAAAAATCATTTCAGTAGGCCTTTAAAATGCAAATGTAGCTGTATTTATTTATTTAAAACATTTAACAGTCGACATGTAAAGCTTGGTGTGACATAAATAACCAATTTGTGTTAAAATACGAGACTTCGACTATAGTAATTTTGAGCGACCTCCGGCGGTTCTTTCTCTTGTTCCTCCGGGAGGGAGGCGATCATATTCAGGCTGTGGAGACTCCCGGAACTTTTTTCAGCGTTTGTAAATAAAACTTTACATCTGATCTATCTTTTTCTTTCTATGTTTACACCTAAATAGGTGGACTTGTGTCTTATTGTATTGTATTGTAGTCAAGTATTATTTTGACTTGTATAAACAATGTTCTGAAACTATCGCTATTGTGGTTAATTTCCTGCCTTAATTACAAATAACACAAAATAAGGGGGTACATTCAGATATCCTAAATTATATTCCACATTATATTTCCATGTACATTTGAAAGTACAACCTACAACATATTTTTAACATTTAAACATCAACTGCTATAATGTAGAGCTGAGGGATTATTTAATATTAATTTTCAAAATAGGCCATACTTTTGAAACAATATCTGAGTAGTACTTTGTAATGTTGCTGTATATAATTCAACAAGAAAGACAAAGACGATCTATGCCTTTGTAGGAAAATGCAAATTTCAGCAAAAATGGCTGGCACGCTAATTTTTCAAAACCCGGTTGAAGCTCGGCGATCATAAACCCAGAGAGTTATGTGTATGTTGTAAAATAATGTGAGGATGAGCTTTATTAATTGGGTTTAGGGGGTCCCTTCATGAGGACCGGCTCTGACTTGTGCCGCCACTAGCTTTCATGTCTCGAAAACATCTGAAAAGGTCGCTAGTTGCTTTTAAAAAATAAAAGTCGCTAAGAGGAGTTGAAACTTGGACTTAGCAAGTAAGTTGGCAACACAATGTGTCTAATAATATGGAGAAGAAAAAAAATTCCATGTTGTGTTAAAAAATATTTTTCCCCCAAAAAGGGTTTGATAATGCACTTAATGCACTATAATGCTATCAAAAGCTATCTATGTAAAAATAAACAAGACAAGTGCTAATAAATATAGTATTTTCCTGCTCTAGTATCTGGCAAACTGTTTGTTCCAATAAAGTAATGTTTGCTGGCTTCATTATTTGTGCACATACCCTCAAGTTTTGGCAATATTGTACATTGTTTTTAATAAGTCTTGCTGAGAAACCACATTTCCAAAGTGAATTTAAAGCTGAAAAAGAAAGATCTCATAAAAGTATAGTGGATTATGAGCATAAAACAGCAAAACACCCTAGTGCAGTGTCAAATACAGGCGCAGACTACATACCTGGGATAACTTCATCTGCATGTTGGCAAAAACATGCAAGAAGCCCACAACTGCATCCCACAGTCTGCTATGAGCCAGGCTCTGCTGGTTACCTATACATGGACCCTATAGCAAACAGATCACCCTTAATATACAGTGTACTTTAAAAAAAACATTTGCACTCAGATTGGTCATAATTGTGTGTTGTGCATGTATCATTTGTAAGTACCTGTATATACTCTGTTAAAGAGTTGAAGACCTGCTTAGCGACTGCAAGCGCTCTGGAGAAGTTCCTCTGACCGGCCTCATCAATAATGTCTTTTCCAGAGTAGTACCAGTAGAAATCACTGATGGATTCCTAGTAGGAAAAAAATCGAACAGAAGAGTATACAACAAATTAACGGCATATACAGTACATATGTATGGGACAGTAAAAATATCCTACCTGAAGTCTGAGCAGATAGTCTACAGTACTAATGATGATGTTGACTGTTGTTGTGTTTCCCGTCTGCGTCCTCAGAAAGTTTTGAAAATCTGCAGATAATGTGTTTATTATTGAAGGTTTTTAGTAAGACGCTGTCAATAAAGTTGTGTTAGCTAACATATGTGGACATACCATTGTTGTGTCCCTCACAGAGAAGCTGCAGGAACCTAAAAAGATCCTTTGTAAACTCGTCATTCTGCAGCACTTTGGAACCTGTGGAGCCAAGAAAACAACTGAATTGTAAGGTTTAGCAATTAGATAAAAAAAATTGTGTTTGATATTTTTGCATAATTGTACAGCTGCAAAGATGCATATATGCATGAATATAATATCAATAAAGCTGATCTGTGTTGTTAAACAACAGCAAAGCTTTGTTTCTTATTGCAAACAAAGCTTTTTGAGATTTAACTTTAATCATATGTTGGTTAGTAAAATCCAAATGAAAGAAAAACAAAACTGACATTAAAGCATTGTTGTTACTCAATTGACAGAACAGACTATCTATGTACTACAAGTTAAAAGGAGCATGCATGGGTTCCGTCAGGGCAGGTGAATAAAAAGTAGGTGCGCTTATATTGCATTCAGGGTGCAGAGGAGAGGAGAAGGGAAGAAGAGTCAATAGGGAGAGCAATCAAAATGACAGCATTGCATAGAGGAGAATCTAGACCGTGTATTTACCCCGCTCACTCACGTTGACTGCGACCGATGACACAAAAACATGATCAGAGGAACACACAGAAAGCAGACATAAGCAAAGGAGAAGACACTAATATTCGATCACAAGCACAGAACAGAATGATAGCACTCCAGCTACAACTTTGCTTAGCACTGATGTACTTCAAGTTTTACAATTCACAGTCACCATCACTTATGCCTGAGCTCATTAACTGGAAATGAGCTGGAATATGTATGATGGAACTTGTTAATGGCATACACTGATCATTAGGTACACTACTACACATCTGCTCAAGTGGCTGATTTGCTCGCGTATGCGCTAAAAGTCAGCAACTTCCGTTCCTAATTTCACAGTAGTTTAAAAAAAAAATTTAAAAATCCAAATAAAGGCATTTTACTATTAATTTTAAACTGCTAGTTTGCAAAAGCATTTACAGACACTCTCACATAAAAAGTCAATTTAAGTTTCTTCTCTGTTGGATTAAAACAAAATTATATTTTGTAACAGTGCAAATTATTTCCAAAACTAAACATGATAGAGCTTCTTGAATGAACACAAAACCTGTGTTGGCTTTGAGCAAGCAATGGAAACTTTCTTTTATTATACATTTTGACATAAAACAAGTGAAATACAAAACTCAAAATTTGTCTTAAACAAATCTTAGTCAAAATATAATTTATAGATGTACAGGGTAATTAAAAAAGAATACGCCAAAATCATCACGTATTTATTCAGTTCTAAAGCTTTGTAATCGACTGAATCAAGGGTAATTTGATACAGGAGTTATCCAAGTTTTATTGTGTTACAATTTCACCGTTGTGGTCATGTAATCCTTTTGGCGCCGTTCAATTGTAGGAAGGCCCACTGTTTACTTACCCTCAAAATGGCGACTCCCCAACAGAAGGTGTTTTGTGTGCTTAAAGGCCTACTGAAACCCACTACTACCGACCACGCAGTCTGATAGTTTATATATCAATGATGAAATCATAACATTGCAATACATGCCAATACATGCCAATACGGCCGGGTTAACTTATAAAGTGCAATTTTAAATTTCCCGCGAAATATCCGGCTGAAAACGTCTCGGTATGATGACGTTTGCGCGTGACGTCACGGGTTGAAGCAGACATTTTGGAATAGCACGGTGGCCAGCTTAAGTCGTCTGTTTTCACCACATAATTCCACAGTATTCTGGACATCTCTGTTGGTTAATCTTTTGCAATTTGTTTAATGGACAATGAAGACAGCAAAGAAGAAAGCTGTAGGTGGGATCGGTGTATTAGCGGCTGGCTACAGCAACACAACCAGAAGGACTTTGAGTTGGATAGCAGACGCGCTATCCGACGCTAGCCGACGCTAGCCGCCGACCGCACCGATGATCGGGTGAAGTCCTTCGTCGCGCCGTCGATCGCTGTAACGCAGGTGAGCACGGGTGGTGTAGAGCAGATGAGGGCTGGCGTAGGTGGAGAGCTAATGTTTTTAGCATAGCTCTGTCAAGGTCCCGTAGCTAAGTTAGCTTCAATGGCGTCGTTAGCAACAGCATTGCTAGGCTTCGCCAGGCTGGACAGCATTAACCGTGTGGTTACAGGTCCAGGGTTTGGTTCGGTGTCTCTTGATAGTAGAAGTAATGGTAGTATTGTTGATCTTCTGTCTATTCTTCCAGTCAGGGGCATGTTTCTTCTGTTTCTATCCGCAGTTAAGCACGATGCTATCACGTTAGCTCCGAAGCTAAAGTGTTTCGTCGATGTATTGTCGTGGAGATAAAAGTCACTGTGAATGTCCATTTCGCGTTCTCGAATCTCATTTTTAAGAGGATGTAGTATCCGAGGTGAAAGGATACAATACAATACAATACAAATCCGTGATCCACAATAGAAAAAGGAGAAAGTGTGGAATCCAATGAGCCCCTGTACCTAAGTTACTGTCAGAGCGAAAAAAGATACACCCTGGCGTCCTGCACTGCACTCTAATCCTTCACTGTCACTTTCCTCATCCACGTATCTTTCATCCACGCTCAAATTAATGGGGTAATCGTCGCTTTCTCGGTCCGAATCGCTCTCGCTGCTGGTGTAAACAATGTGCAGATGTGAGGAGCTTTTCAACCTGTGACGTCACGCTACTTCCGGTACGGGCAAGGCTTTTTTTATCAGCGACCAAAAGTTGCGAACTTTATCGTCGATGTTCTCTACTAAATCCTTTCAGCAAAAATATGGCAATATCGCGAAATGATCAAGTATGACACATAGAATGGACCTGCTATCCCTGTTTAAATAAGAAAATATAATTTCAGTAGGCCTTTAAGTTTGTGAAAACAAATGCCATTGTCACGGTGGAGCGTGCTTTTAGAACAGAATTTGGCATTGTTCCACCCCATCGTGAGAGCATTTAACGGCGGGTTAAACCGTTTAAAGAGACTAGCTGCTTATGTAAAGGAAAGAGTCCTGGAAGACCTTGATGACATGAAAGATCGAATAACAGCAGCAATCAACACGGTGGATCGTGACATCCTGGGGCGTGTTTGGGAGGGATTCTCATATCGTCTTGATGCTGTCCGTGCTGCCGGTTGAGGCCATATTGAGCACTTGTAAAGCATGAAATACTCAAAGTTATGTACAACACCTGTGTTCAATCTAGGTGTTCTAATGTTTTTCATTTTTGAAATATGGAGTGATCATTTTGGCGTATTCTTTTTGAATCACTCTGTTTAACTATTGAGAGAATTGATCAAAGATATCTGAATAAAATCAGAAATATTTTTAGCAGTCGCAAAACTCTAGGACGTGTGCTGCAAATGTCTGAATGGCCAACGGTGCATACACAAGTAATTATTTACCTTCTGCCATCTAGTTGAATTTATGTTTAATGGTTTTAATACACATTCAATGGTTATGCCTGTCACTTCACGTCACCGGTATATATGGAAGATACATTATTTGTAGAAAATAAATAAAACATTTTGGACCAATTAGTAAAAAATATCTGTCAGAGCATGTTAATGTGCTACGGCACAGTGGTTGGGAATAACTGCATTAGATTGTGGATGTGTATCTATTGTATTGCACATACTGCATGAAACGCTTGTCGGTCAAATAGATGTATTCAAACGTATACTGTGTTATTGGGCTGTGGCCGTTCTAACTTCATTGGTGCCCTGTGCGAGAACGCTTTTTGTCTCTTTTGTTGCTTTCAACCCTTAGTTGGCGCAGGTGGCACTCATTACCAGGCGATGAGCATAAAATAAATATGAATCGGTACAGTACAGTACATCTATAACCACCACTATTGTTAGGCGATACTGTGTGTAAAGTACAAATGATTGACTGTAGTGGGATGCGCTTTGGACACACAGTAGCAACAATGGAAATGGACTGGATCTCATTGGGTACCTAAATAAGAGGCCAGTAAGTGTGTATGAGGTGAAAAGTGATGGACAACAGTCTGTTTCACATTTGACAATGACAGTCTGGTCGCTGGGACAATCAAGGACTTTCCCCATGGTTTAATAGTAGTAGGTTTATTTATTTGTACTTTTTTCATTGTATTGCCTCCTTGTCCCACTGTTAGTAGGCTGTGAACACTAGGGGGCAGATTTTACCTTGTTGGCATGACATTGAGGAGCATATTTGTAGATTATGTTTTTTTATGTGAGAGAAACACTTTAAAACCTGCTTGAGAATGGTGACATTACTCAATGGCAATTGTTGCAAATGCAGTGTGTAATTGTTTTTGTTTTCTTTTTCTCACTCAGCCTGAAATATGAATAATAATAAATATTTTTTATTTTTTATCAATAACTTTGTTTACCTTTTTGCAGACTCTAACTTAAATAATACCCATAATATTCAGCTACTTACTTGATCCTTCTTCAGTAACCATCCCGAGACCTTCTGCTTTGTTTTGCCTCTCAAAAGCATTCAGATCCAGGACACTGACAGGGAACATAAACCAATATAGGTTTAACATATTTTAGTAACTACAAAAATGAAAACAAAAGTGTATGTACGTACCTGCAAGACATCATTAGTCCAGATAAGCTTTTGAAAAAGCCGACATCCCTCTTCTCTTTAAGGTAGTCCAACATTTTCTGCACAAAACAAGGAGGATAGACTGAACTAATTTGAAGGTTTGTTTTGATTGTTTGAACGCAATTTTTAAAACAAATACTCATATTTTAAAAAACATTATAAAAATGCTGTTTTGTTTTCATCTTGATAACACCAGTCTTAAAATGATCAAACCGGATTGAAATTAGTTCCAGTGATCAACACAAAACACAATTGTAAAGAGCCTGACTTTTAGAAATAGCATGTACTTGACATTTTTACAGTATGTAAGGGAATTTAGATGACAAAAAGATAATGACAAACCCACAACATTCTTCATGATTACTTTGAGGTATAAGACTACAGAGAATGTACACAAGCACTATTAAATTAACAATCACTGTATTCAACACTGATACTAAGGACTGAAAACTATATATTTCTTACCAATCTCAGTTACAGTAACATATCAATCAAAAATGAAAATCTGTAAATGAGAATAGTTGTAAAGTTTAGACGTAAAAAATCTGTAGACAAATTTAAATTATTTAATTTAGTTCACTTAGAGCAAATTTAAAGAACAACTAAAGCAACTACAAAAACAAGAACAATACATCAGAATCAGAATCAGAAATAATTTAATATTCCACATGCAACTTTAATCATTATCCTCCTTCTTCCTCTATGAGCTACCCCTCTCATTCTCACTCTTCTTCGTCCAGCTCGTTCCAATTTTGTTGAAAACAGCTAGACTCACTTGCTGCCTTTTATAGCACCTACTTGAGTGCTGAATTGTCAATTAGTTTTTGGGATTGTTTACGCACTAAAATTAAAAGTACTACACTATTAGAAAAACCTTACTGTACACTCAAGAAAGAAAACATCAGCCCATATTTGCACAACTATGAGCATACTGCCAATCTCACACTATTTACAAAACAACTGGGCCTGTTTGTGTGTACTAAACATGTGCAAACTTGATAAGACACACAAAGCTGACCTACCAAATGTGTGCAAAGTGGAGAGCATTTGTTAAGTGAGCAGAATACGATGTGCAATCCATTTTGCATCTCTGTCTTCATTAATATGTAAAATATATGCTTACTAACACTCCTTTGCTTATTTATAAACAAACCAATCACGTGTATAGGCACTATAAAAAGCAGCAGTTGAGTTTATCTGTTGGCAACCACAATGGAAAGAGTTAGAGGAATAACCTACAGAGGAAGAGGAAGAGATGGAAGCCATGAGGGAGGTAGAGGCAGAGGAAGAGGACCAATTTTATGGTCTCCAGCTCCTGGCTGAGGTAACTCTAATCATGGAGAAGGTCTGTAACCAAATGCGAGATGCTTCTTTACAAGGATAGATTGGCCCTTCAAGACATTTTTTTCCAAGATGTCTTGTGAATTAGAACATTGCCTGCGAGTCTGCGACATCGATGAAATTCTCTGGCCAGATGAGGCGTAGAGAAAATGGTTGATTTTCTTGTATTTTTTTGTTTTTTACAATAAATATTCAAATTAAACCTGTGCTAATGTAGTATTTAACAGCATGTTTCTGACTTTTCAACTTACAGTAAACTGACAGGTTTGTTACAGTATATACTGTAGTATGAATCTCTTTGTCAATATTTTGGGCGTGCAGCAAAATAAATGACATTTTCTATAGTCTGCAACACTGGTCTTGTGTAGTGTTTGGTGAATTTACAGTATGGTATATTTAAACTTTCTCCATGTACTTTGTCAATAGAAACCCACTCTAATCGTTGGGAAGTAGAAGTGCTAAAACTGTTTTAGGTTTATCACAGCAGAGTGTAACTACTGTACTTCAAACAAAAATAGTCATTTGCAACATATATGTTTAATATGGTAACAAAATATGCGTGTATTTACAATAGTGTTTCATTTTGGGAAATATCTAAGGTGTTCTGCCAATTGGGTGTGTGGTTGTGCTATTGTGTAGTGTTTTGAAAAAGCGAACCCTGTTTTCAAAATCGTGCTTATGTAAGCAATCCAAAAAAATTGTATGCACATGTGTGATTCCACACCTGGTGGACGTTACTGTCCAATTAATTAATTAGTGTAGTCATTGTAACCTCACAATCTTTAGGAGGAGTACTCCGGCGACCCCTGTTTCCATCGGGGGTGGATGTGGACATGGTTGAGGATTATAAATACCTGGGAGTACACATCGACAACAAGTTGAACGGGTCAAAACACGCTGAGGCACTCTACAAGAAGGGACAGAGCCGCCTCTACATCCTCAGGAGGCTAGGATCCTTCAACGTCTGTACAAAGATGATGAAAATGTTCTACAAGTCGGTGATGGCGGGCGCCTTCTTGTACGCCGTGGCCTGCTGGGGCAGCAGGCTGAGAGCGAGGGACGCAAACAGACTGGACAAGTTGGTAGAGAAGGCCAGTCACATGGTGGGAGTGGAGCTAGACTCTCTGGCGGTGGTGTCAGAGAGGAGAAGTCTAGCAAAACTCCTAGCCATTATGGACAACACCTCCCACCCACTACACTCGGACCTTGCAGAGAGAATGAGCACGTTCAGTGGAAGGCTCAGACTCCCAAAATGCAACACGGAACGACACAGAAGGTCCTTCATACCGACAGCCATCAGACTGTATAATGCATATGTTCCTTGACTGCACTTAAATGTAGAGTATATGTAGAATATATTTATATTATTTATATATTATATATATCATATATTATATATATTATATTATTTATTATTGTCATTGTCTATTGTGAGCGAACTGTGGGGCTGAATTTCCCCCAGGGATCAATAAAGTACTTTCTATTCTATTCTATTATCTGTGTCCAAGGTGTAAAAATGTGTGTAGAGTTTTGCAAATCATTTTGTGCAATGTTTTGCAAAAAGTTTGAAGCTGAGTATGTGCTTATTATTGTGCCTCTTCAGATGTGTGAACATTTTCATTTTAGTGTGTAAAAAACTGTAAATATTCAGAAATGGCTGTTACCTGCTGGACCAGAATGTTTCCCCCGTTGAGAATAGAGATGCCCAGTTTCAGCGTGAAGGTCACCATAGCAACCAGTCGACCTGATTGATGACCACGTAGTATAAATAATGCGTACAGCAAAAATGTGGTCACTGTATGAGCGATCTTATGAAGATGTTGTACCTTTACTAGCGGCTATCATCTGGAGCACCATCTCTGCAGCCCCGCGGTCGTGCAGTCGGGCCTGCTGGTACAACATCTTTTGTTTCTCCATTTCCTTCTCCTGTAACACATGACACAGATTATGCACCATGCTGTGAAATACCGTAATTTCCGGACTATAAGCCGCTACTTTTTCCCCTCGTTCTGGTCCCTGCGGCTTATACAAGGGTGCGGCTTATTTATGGCCTGTTCTTCTCCGACACAGACGAAGAGGATTTCGGTGGTTTTAGTACGCAGGAGGAAGACGATGACACAATGATTAAAGACTGACTTTTCATATACCGGTAGGCTGGTTATTTTGATAACGTACAGGCGAGCACTTTGTATTACTTTGCACCGTTGTATTATTTGTACTCTGCACGAATGCTGTTCGCCATGTCAAAGATGTGAAAGTTTGATTGAATGATTGAAAGATTTATTGTTAATAAATGGGACGCTTTGCGTTCCCAAACAGTCATCTCTGTCCCGACAATCCCCTCCGTGGTAGCAGGAACCCCTATATACTACGGTAATTACACATCAAAACCCTGCGGCTTATAGTCGGGTGTGGCTTATATATGGAGCAATCTGTATTTTCCCCTAAATTTAGCTGGTGCGGCTTATAGTCAGGTGCGGCTTATAGTCCGGAAATTACGGTACATATTGTGTCAGCTGCAGTCACACCTCAAAGGTTTTGTCTTTTTCTTCCTCATCATTTTCCTCTTCCCCGTCAGCACAACTCTGCATGAGAAAATACGATGCATCACCTGTATTGTTTTTTTTCAGTCAAAGCCAATAATACAAAAAGTACCTTGGCCATCATATCTGCATATGCAATGTACAAGGGATCTTCTTCCAAAGAGCTGAAGGGCAAAACAGTTTAATATTGTTTGATAATAATTTGCATGCAATCACATCTGAGTGTGTGGAAATGAGAGGTGGACCAGGGCAAGTAGATATGTGTGTGTGTGTGTGTGTGTGTGTGTGTGTGTGTGTGTGTGTGTGTGTGTGTGTGTGTGTGTGTGTGTGTGTGTGTGTGTGTGTGTGTGTGTGTGTGTGTGTGTGTGTGTGGTGTGTGTGTGTGTGTGTGTGTGTGTGTGTTTTGGTGGTGTGTGCGTGTTTTTACCTGCACTCGGTCAGAGCATTGTGGCTGAAATGCAGAATGAGCTGGTGAAGAGGGTCCGGCCGTTTTCGAACGTCCTCTTCTTCTTCTTCCTCCACTTTGGGCTGTGTTTTCTGGACAAGTCAAAGCCTCCCATTATAAACTATACAGTATATGTGACGACTGTGATGCCACCTGACTTAATTTTACACAACAAGCTTCTATGAAGAAGCATGCAGGCCATTATGCACAAGCACAAGGAGGTGGCCATGCACAGGTGACATGCAGCAGCTTTGTAAAGGCGTAGAATGGGAATACACATGATTCTCTGTGAGCCCTATTTACATTTGTACATGTTATATTATCGTTCTGTGCAAGTCCAATATCAGACTGTAAAAATAGGGACAATGTTTTTAGGGCCTTGAACTGTTCGCTTGTCACTTTCATTCCAGATTATATGAGAAAACCATACAGTGCAACCTGCTAATGTCAACACCCAGCTTGTGTCAACCAACTCATAAGGTCCTGGTCCACTGTGATCTTATTAATAAAAAAGAGACCGCTTAAGTCGACGTTGTCGTACAGTACAGTACATAGTCGACAGGTTTTAGACATCAAATTTGAGACCCAAAAGGGTTGTTTCTACGAAAAATCGGTCCCTCATTATCAATATTATTTTTATTGTCAACTTCCTCATCATCGCTAAGTGGTGTAAGACCACAACAGCAGCATAACTACTGTCTAGTTACACGGCAGTGAAAAAACCTATGCACTAGGAGCCTCATTTTCCCATACGCTTAAGTGGAAAAAGCAGCACAGATGCGTGGCTGCACAGTTGCGTGGATTGTGGCTACGCCGCATTCTCCCGCTCGATGTAAGTCTGTCACTGTGCGCCTTCAGCCAAGATGCACGCTCTGGATGGAACAACCCTAAAAATGTGGGCGTTTACAGTCAAACCTGTTTTTGCACCTAATTCTACCATCGATTTTTGTCCCTGTGCGTTTCTGAAGTTGCAATAGGTTAATTGCCTCGTTAAGGTAAAATATTATACTGCATTTGAAGTTTGGATACAGTGTACACCAGACCTGGGCATTGTACGGCCCGCGGGCCGCATCCGGCCCTTTGCGCATCCCTGTCCGGCCCGCGCGAGGCCAATCATAAATTACAAAATACATTTCAAAAAGTATCTATGTCGAGTGTGCAATACAACGGTGCTGCTTTTGTTTTGAAAAGCGTTATTTGTACAACTTCCGTGTGGACGTATGCGCGTGTGCGATTGTGAGTGAATTGAACGGCGCAATTACAAATTACAAAATAAAGTTTAAAAAACATCTATGTCGTACGCGCAATACAACTGTGCTGCTTTTATTTTGAAATGTGTTATTTATGCCGTATGTCCGGGGGGAACCTGTGAGTGAAGGTGCATAGAGACAAGTGATGAGACGCTAAAAAAAGAAAAGTTGATGAGGAATGGCGTGTTTCCAACAAGACATGGACTGCCAAGTATTTCTTTACATAAATTAATGGTAAAGCCGTGTGCTTAATGTGTGGTACACAGGTTGCTGTGTTTAAATATCATTTTAATCGCCACTACACGAAGAAACACGAGGGAAAATACCGGAATGTGTCTGATGAAGCGCGCGCAAGG
Source organism: Entelurus aequoreus (assembly GCF_033978785.1). Classification (NCBI taxonomy): domain Eukaryota; kingdom Metazoa; phylum Chordata; class Actinopteri; order Syngnathiformes; family Syngnathidae; genus Entelurus; species Entelurus aequoreus. The sequence continues at coordinate 52,966,775 of NC_084733.1, forward strand.
GAGGCTGATGCGTTGATGGTAAAACTGCAAACCCAACAAGGACTTTGTGCCATATTTCACACCGCCAGAGATGCAGCCGTCAGGACAAGTTTCGTCATTTCTCACAAAAGCGCCAGAAAAAGTAAGGCGTTTTCTGACGGAGAGTTTATTAAGGAGTACTTATTGGACTTTGTTGCGCTGATAATGCCCGGAGACATGGACTGTTTTTCGTTAACTTTGGATGAGAGCTCTGATGCAGTCAATTAAAGAGACAACCACAGGTAATGACTTGTTCACAGAGGTAAATGCGTGTTGGGACAAGCTGGCAGGTGTGACAATCGAATTCCACTTTATTTATATAGCACATTTAAACAACAAAATGTTTCCAAAGTGCTGCACAACAATATTAAAAACAATATTCAAATATTATCCTTAGCTCCACCAATGACTGAATAAAAAGAAAAAACAATTACATATAAAACCAATATAAAAAACAATATAAAATAAATATGATTAAAAACTATTTTTAACAACAGATGGTTGTCCAAATCTGATGGGGAAAAATGTTGGATAATGCAGGATAAAGTGACCATCAAAAGCAATCTGCTTTTGTATAAAGTTAAGTTAGGTTAAATTAAATTATTATTATTATCATCATTATTATTTATCTTACGGTATATCAAAAATAATATTGAGCAAAATCTAATTGAAATATTGTCGTGTGGCCCTCCAGCAGTGCTCGGGTTGCTTATGCGGCCCCCGGTGAAAATTAATTGCCCACCCCTGGTGTACACTACACGTAATAAAATAATAAAAGAGATTTTCAGAAAACGTTCAAATCCATTCTGATCGCTTCAAATGGACACACCTGCAAACATCCATTGAGATGAGGATAAAAGGACCATAATGCCACTCCGAATTAACTATTAAAAAACAAAATTCACGCTCATATACTGTACTTGGCTGTGTCTTTGCGTGATTGGGAGGAATAAGGCCGCGACAATAGCGTAAAATGTAATGGAACCACACATACCGGCCGCATTTGGACATCTTGGGATGTTCCATGTCAGATACCATGTAAATGTGCACCTTCGGCAATGGGTATTGTCACTTTGACAATTCAGTGTGGAATTTTGCACAAGCCTGCATGGCATTGAGAATGTTTACCAAATACAAATTCAATTCCATCAATTCAAATTTATGTTAGAAAGTAGAAAATGTATTTCAAGTATAATTGAAGGAATTATACATGACAGATATTATTACTATGCACAGCATGCATATATTATAATTTGATTACAACACGTTTGTCGTTGACAATTAAAAAAACAAATTCTATAAAACAGACAATTGTATTCGAAGTAACTTCAAATCACATAAAATGGTGGAACAATACTTAATTTCCCAGTGCTTAATTTAGTGTTTGTGAAGTATTTTTACTGTTCAGGCAAAAACCTTTAGTTTCCTGCTATTTAGCTACACAGAATGTCTCTGAATTTCAATTAACTTACTTCCACTTTTTATAATTCCAATTCACCAACCTGTGGGGTTCTTCAAACAAATTGAACTGAAATTCCAAAATCTGAAATTTGCAAAAGCCTGATGCCAAGGCACCATTGCGTTCATACCATCATTCTCATTAGATATGCTTGTAAAACAAATGTAATATACTTAGGACCTCATGACCAAAAACAAAGAAACATGTTTCCCATGTTGCTCTTTGATGTAGTCTAAAGACTATGTATATCAACCTGTTATTACACAGGTTTCAAACAAGTGAAAGAAAACAAATAGGCCTACTAAAAGAGCACAAACCAAACATCAAACTAATACACTGGGGTACTGTTGAACTTAGCACTGCACTTAGACAACTGGGTGACGTCACTCTGACATCAGTGGTGATGTCAGGCTTGCTACACAAACAGGCCACATCATTGACAGGTGAAAAAAAGCACAATAAGACGAGGTGTTACCAAGTTCAATGACGTAGACACACAATGTCACAAGTAAAGCAGGTGTGGAAGGGGAGGGCCGAGGCTCCCACAAAACACTCCACCAACAGTAAGGCATTTTACAAGTACTTACTGCAAGATCCTGTACTAGCTTCTCCTCAAAGGAGTACTCCTCTGTTTCTATCCATATTCTCTGATAGGCCAGGAGGAAGAGGTTAATAGAGCGATGCCTATGGAGGGGGTAAGAGGACATTAGCCCGGGTTAGATAGAAGCACAGCAAAAGAGGGAAGCAGGCCCTTCAGGAAAGGGTTAGGATGGTTAGTTGAGAACCCTGGTACATCCCACTGGCCATGAATTGTTTCTGATTTAAGAAATATAAATATTACAGACTAAATCATGTCACAAATTGGTCGATTGTTAGCTTTGGGGAAACTCTGCAAACCCTTTAATCTATAAATACAAATGGGTTCCTACTCTGAAATAGAACCCGGATGCTCCTAAATCGGGATGGGCATTTTGATCAAATCTTCAATTTTTTACCTGTTATTTTCAATGAGATGAGCACAACACTCTCTGAAAGTTGAGCCCTCTTGTTTCACTGCCACTGTTGTACCGAGCAGAGCAATAATCCGCATGGACATAGCTGACATCATGTTGTTCAGCTCAGACCACACACTAATTGACATTAACACACCTCTGCTGGTTGCAGCTAAGTCGCGCACTCAATTACACCTCAATTCCCTAAAGAGGTGATGAATCTACAATTATCAATGTTATGATTACAATTACTGCTGTCCTAATGTGCTATTGGTCTGATATCAGCAAAAAACCTGTCTAATGGAATATTTATACAAGCAGTCCTGTAGCGAGTTAACAGCAAGGTTGGTCCTTTCTCATACTGTAGCGAAGTCATTTACAATAGGTAATGTAGGTTATAGGCTACTAGGAGTAAGCAGCTACACAACAGCTAAGCACACAAGGTAGACATACAGTATGTAATAAATGTCCATAACTGAACAACATTGCAGTCTAAAACAGTTAATATAAACAAGTATTAAATAATTATGCACATTATTTACCAATAAAAAGGGCCTGATTTACTAAATGTTTGCGCATACTAAAACATGTGCAAACTTGATGGCACACGCAAAGCTGATTTACTAAACGTGTGCAAAGTGGAATAGCGTCTGTTAAGTGAGCAGAATAAGGTGTGCAATCCAGTTTTCATCAAAACACCCACAATACTGGGAGGAGACAGTGCAAATATAATTACCGGTATTCACTGTTTTGCAAGCACTATTTTGCGTTTTTTAACACGTGTCAGAAGGACAAGAAAACTGAAAGTTCCACACACAGCTGCAGGATCAGTGCTTGCGCTGCACAGACAGACGATGGACTTACGAGAATCCTCTATTCTACCTGTGTGCGTCATCATTTTGGACCGTAAGAAATAACAAATATTAGACATATTGTCTATTCAGCAATTTCCATTTATAATGTTAGAGTTGATGGATAAATAATAGGGCTGATTAAAACAAATTCAACTGATGCGTTTTGGTGTTTGCTGGCTTTTTTTTTATGTTGTTCTTTTTTTTAATTCAGGAAATATATTAGTAATGAGCTGGTGATGCGATCCACAGCCTCGCACGCAGAATTAAGTGTCAGTGTCTAGATTGCGATTCAGAAAAGGTGTTACAGGTTATACAGTAGATGCGTTCTTTCAATTGCACACGCAGTGTTAGTAGATCACAAGCAACGCGCCCACTCATTTTACACACTTTTATTATTTTTTGCACACACTGTTTAGCGCGTGGTATTTGGATCTTAGTAAATCAGGCCCAAAGTCTCCAAGTTAAAAGCGTATTAGAAAATATCCAGTAACAAACATGTCCACATAATTCAGCATACTGAGTCAAAAGCTACAAATTAATGAATTATTGTGGCTTGGTGTCACTAAAAAATGTTTTACCACATCACTGGCGTGGCGAAGTTGGTAGAGTGGCTGTGCCAGCAATCGGAGTGTTGCTGGTTACTGGGGTTCAATTCCCACCTTCTACCTTCCTAGTCACGTCCGTTGTGTCCTTGGGCAAGACACTTCACCCTTTGCCTCTGATGGCTGCTGGTTAGCGCCTTGCATGGCAGCTCCCGCCATCAGTGTGTGAATGTGTGTGTGAATGGGTGAATGTGGAAATACTGTCAAAGCGCTTTGAGTACCTTGAAGGTAGAAAAGCGCTATACAAGTATAACCCATTTATCATTTATTATCACTGCAACTCAAAGACAGCATTGCAGATGGTTAATAATGAATAGGTTAGTGTTCTCTCTTTGACTAATTTCACTTGATCAAATATTTTCTAACAGTCCACACTAAAAAATCATAAAAGTAAGTATGATTCTTGCTGATATAATTTCAGATTATTATTGGTATTGGCCAATACTCAGTGCTCCAATATTGGTATCGTATTATAAGTGAAAAAGTTGTATCGGTATACCCCTAATTAAAATCATCATACCCATTGAATTAGTCTCCCCATCCCTAGTACACATTTATACATATGATCTGCCCTTTGACCTAATCTAAATCTCTCTTAATTTTTAGTGGTAACATCTGGTCTTTCTTGCTGCTTGATGAATGACGATTACACAGACAAGTGGAGAAACCAGTAGGGATATTTGACTGGAAGTTACAATTTGGAGGAAAGCAAAGGGTTGTTACGAGGGGTGCACATGGCCTCAGCAACATTGTTGATTATGTTACCGTCAGCATGGAGAGCAGACTGTCACAGCCTGACTTCTTGTGCATTTTCTCCAGCCAAATATGTTGGTAGGCATTCAGGAAGTAAGTATTAGTTTTGTCCCTTAAAGGGGTGGTGGGGTCGGGGTGGGTGTGGGGTGGGGGTGTGGGGGGGTTACAATAAAGTGTGACATTGAGGACAGAAGAAGGATTTCAACTGAATTAACTTGGCAATATTCCTCACATGCAGAAATATAGTAGTCCAGAGTAAAATGCCCCTGCATTAGAAACAGGGTAGTAATTGTTTGCGATCCTGGGACATATTTCACTGTCAACAACTCTGAATGAATGCGACATGCTGCTAGGCAGGCAGGTTGCCGCCTCCGAGCACATATTGAAGGTGGCTGCCTTCCTACTTGGGCCCCATAATTGTTTTCCTCCCACTGTAGCTGGCTTCCTGTAATTGAGTTACAGACCAGCAGGGCATGAAATTGCTAGTGTCCCTTTTTGAAAAGGGAAAACATCTGCAGGCCAGACATTTATCCGACAAACACACAGTGGGGGCCTGCGCACTAATGCACGGTCACAATCCCGGAAGTGAAAAATGGGGTTTAGAGAGCCAAAAAGAAAAACACACACAGAAAAAGGTGTTAGAGATGCTAAAACAATCATAGGGAGCTGTCCAGTAAGTAATATCTGAGACAGATTATAATACGTTTTTTAGCATCATTTAGCACACACATTTTGTAAGTACAGTATAACATCTGTAATCTAGTACCTCGGCAGATTGTAAAGTGGAGCCATTCGGAAACAAGCAACAACAGCTCTTTTCCTCTGCTTGGACAGCAACTTCTGCCAGACACATTTCTTGGATCTCAATGGCTGCTCCACCTAATAGTAGAAAGAGTGCATTTATCACACACACACACACACACACACACACACACACACACACACACACACACACACACACACACACACACACACACACACACACACACACACACACACACACACACACACACACACACACACACACACACACACACACACACACACACACACACACACACAGAAACATTATCTGTCAGCTGTATGTGACACTGTGACAGTGTTTTAGATGACTGTATTCAAGTTCATCTTTGTTGATGTAATGAAGGCAGATGGTAGAAAAGAACGTAGAGAAAAACGGTTCCACCCACTAGTGTTGTTGTATTCAGTATTGTACAAAAGGCATTTTCCTTCATTAACTTTTTCACAGCAAATACTTGAACAAAAATCAGTAAATAAACTAAATGTGTTTTCTTTTCCCCTTTTCATAAAAAAACACTTATTTGTGGTAACAGTCAATGGGAAGGGCATACCAGAAAGACTACGATGTGCAGGAATTCATATTAACATAATTCATTGGATTATTTTCCTGTCCACGTTGCTACTTTGAGTGGTCACTCGTTACTATGAAAAATTAGTTTGATCAATTTCAAAAGAGCCCCAAAGAGCAGATAAATACCAGGAATTCCTTAGCATGAACAGTCAGACACACTAAGAAGTAAGGATTGGAAGATTAACCGGTTTGCATTGAGCCGTCGACATGCACATGCAAAATACAAATAAATCTGTAGGGCATCTTTTAATTGCTGCAGTTTAAGGGAAAAATTTGAGACGCATCGACTCTTACCTCATATCGATTTAAAGGGGTCATGATTTTTATTCTACATTTAAAACACATCCTGGTCTGGTCTATATAATATGCTATGGCGGTTCTTGGTGAAAAAAATCGCATTGAGTTTTCTTTAACAGACATATGTTCAACCCACTTTTTTGCTCCCTTTTTGTCCGATAGTTCGTTTTGAGAGGGAGAGTTGTTAGATGCAAATGAAACTCTCCTCACCACGCTGAGTGAACATTCGCCCCCGTCCCGCTAAAATGTTTTGTAGTTTTTTAGCCCTCTTGCTTATATTTAGCACTATGGACTTTAGTGACTGCCACCAGCCATCTGTTTTGAGTTTTGAGAGATTTTCACCACAGCACAACATCCCAGATGATATAGCGAGATCAGTGGCTCACCGTGTAATTGTCGGCATTAAGGAAGGTGGCGAAGATGCTGGCGGAGGAGAGAGAGGAACGAAGCCCGGCTATGTACCGGTGTGGAACTATAGGCTTGCTAAGGTTGAACTTTTACCAGTTCTGTAACTTTGTAATGCTATATCCTGGACGTATGCATGTGTGTGTTGACAATGAAAGGCTTTTCTGTTCTATATCATGTAAATAACTCTGCTGCACAGCTGCTTCAAGTTGTAAAAAGAGGTTCAAACTGGCTATACAGTAAGCTGAGCTACTGCACAAACAATTCTAACTGGTCCATTGCCAAACACAGTAGGCACTGATCCAATTAAAGGCCTACTGAAACCCACTACTACCGACCACGCAGTCTGATAGTTTATATATCAATGATGAAATCTTAACATTGCAACACATGCCAATACGGCCGGGTTAACTTATGAAGTGCAATTTTAAATTTCCAGTTAAACTTCCGGTTGAAAACGTCTATGTATGATGATGTATGCGCGTGACGTCAATCGTTGAAACGGAACTATTCGGACACCATTGAATCCAATACAAAAAGCTCTGTTTTCATCTCAAAATTCCACAGTATACTGGACATCTGTGTTGGTGAATCTTTTGCAATTTGTTTAATGAACAATGAAGACTGCAAAGAAGAAAGTTGTAGGTGGGATCGGCGTATTAGCGGCTGGCTGCAGCAACACAACCAGGAGGACTTTGACTTGGATAGCAGACGGGCTATCCGACGCTAGCCACCGCCCGCACGGATGATCGGGTGAAGTCCTTCGTCGCTCCGTCAATCGCTGGAACGCAGGTGAGCACGGGTGTTGATGAGCAGATGAGGGCTGGCTGGCGTAGGTGGATAGCTAATGTTTTTAGCATAGCTCTGTGAGGTCCCGTTGCTAAGTTAGCTTCAATGGCGTCTTTAGCAACAGCATTGTTACGCTTCGCCAGGCTGGAAAGCATTAACCGTGTATTTACAGGTCCATGGTTTAATAGTATTGTTGATTTTCTATCTATCCTTCTAGTCAGGGGCTTATTTCTTTTGTTTCTATATGCAGTTAAGCCCGATGCTATCACGTTAGCTCCATAGCTAAAGTGTTTCGCCCATGTATTGTCGTGGAGATAAAAGTCACTGTGAATGTCCATTTCGCGTTCTTGACTCTCATTTTCAAGAGGATATAGCAGAGGTGGGACCAAGTCATTGCTTTGCAAGTCACAAGTAAGTCTCAAGTCTTTGCCCTCAAGTCTCGAGTCAAGTCCCGAGTCAAGACAGGCAAGTCCCGAGTCAAGTCCAAAGTCAAGACTGGAAAGTCTCAAGTCAAGTCACAAGTCCTGCATTTTGAGTTTCGAGTCCTTTCAAGTCCTTTTGACCACAGACTAATATTTTTACACAGATTGTGTATGCTTTTAAACCGCTGTATTTATTAAAACAAGTGCATTTGAAATAGCAGGAGAGAAAATAGTACTGACATTGCAATTCATAATAGCACTATTAACCAGTCATTTTAATAGTTTAAACAATTTTAAACATTTAACTCATTCCTTTACAGAATAAACACATTTGCAAAAACAAGTGCAACTGTACTTATTTGTACAAATGTGTTAACATTGTATTTCCATGGCATATTGCATTGTAACTAGTTCCACAGCAGTTTCTATTCTGTTCTTACCTTATCTCAATGATCTCATCTCATACTGTATGTGTGTTGATGTGTGCGTACACTTGAAAAACATAACAAATACATGAACATAACAATGAACAGAGTTGTACTTTTTAGATGTCAGGGCCCTATGCAATATGTACACATATTCTTAATATAGTATATATTTTAACTGACCTTTATTTGACTATGTTTGTCTTTTTGTAGGTGGCTAAAATATGCGGTGCTGCTGACCGCCGTCTAACGTTACGTTACTGTGTGTGATACATTGACTAACGTAACGTTAATTATAGGTACCTCATGAAACCCTGCTTAAAAAATCACTTGACAAAAAGTATGAATAAGGTAGCAAACTGCAGTGGACGCAACATATTGCCGTGTTTGAAATGACGTTATAACCATAAACATCTTATAAGTAGATGCAATATTGGTTGCTGTGACGCGAGCAATTTGCATCTTGAAGTGGTGATGAGGAGCCGGCGAGCAGCCTAAACTGATAGTTGACAGGTAGAAAACGAAGATGCCAGGCTGGTGTTCAACGTTTTCCTGCTCAAACGAGCGGACTGTTGAAAATAGGAATCGGGGGATTACTTTTCACAAGTAAGATTTAACATTAATGTACTATTGGTTGTATTTTGTGAGAAGAATATTACCACAGAGTTGAGAAGGAGCAAAGATCTTCAATATTTGTATGTGAAAATCACAAATAAATCTTCTGGGGGAGGATGACGCCCCTAAAGGGGTTTGGTTTACAAACTTTCAGCCCCACCTAAAACAAAATTCACCAGCCGCCACTGATTATGATGCATTCTCATTTTAGGCAAAATATAAGACAATACTTTCTTAACAGTATAACTGTAACCAGGAATAAGTCTTCAAGTAACAATATTCAAATACTAACATTGTTGGGTAAAACAGAATTTGGTTTTATTCTGAATCCAGTGAAACAGATTGGTGGTTTTAGCTGATATAAAGACTTTCAGGTGTTTATATATGTTTAAGTATTTGGCAGACGCTTTTATCCAAAGCGACATACATAAAAAATACATATATAACAATCACTGTAAACATGATCATTTGAGGGAAGAATGTAATACAAAATATCAATACAAAGTGTCACGACAGAATAAACTCTCTGCTGCTGCAGCAACAGAGATACGGTCTATAAGATATATAGATATCTAATGTATTCATACATTGTTTATGTAATATGTATATAACGTAATCATATTGTTTCTTCAATTCAAAAATATCTGACCGTTTTTTTCCCCCTTCTCTGGGATTATATTCCCAGTTTTAATCTCGGACGTCTGGTCATTTATAGCGTATAAGAATATTCTATTACTGTTAAGCAAACTATGAATAATAAAACATGTGTCCGTTATCATAGCTACACGTATGACAAAAAAGCGCATGAAAATGAGTGGTATTCAGTGAGGTAAAATGAATTAAATGCGTTGACAGTTCATTGCTCTTGCCAAATGAATTGCACTGAGTGGAGCGGATCACCACTCCAAGATGGCGGCCCCGCGTCTCATCTGCGACAGTAGGCGGTAGCGCTCGATGCTGTGTCTACTTATAAGATGTCTATGGTTATGACGTTAGCAGTGAGTTTACAGCCTCACTGATTTAACTACACAGCAAATAAAAGTCATGTTACTTAGCCAATAAACATTATCTTACATTCAAAATTTACCCTTCTTTGTGCAACTTCAAATGTCGAACGAAGTTGGAAGTTGTTGCGTCTCCGTCTGTAATATTCAAACTGCGTGATTTGCATACGGCAATTCTTTGACCAAGTCGTAGTTTTTATACCCGAACGAAACCAACTTTGGTATAAATCTTTCTCACTGGCGCGTTGTTTGACAACTCTTGTTCATTGGTTGTCCTGCAATTTGATTGGATCAATGCTGTGTGATGAAAACAACGTAGATCTAATTTGATTGGCTGTTGTACTGAGAGCACACACGCTGACACGCAGCACACACGCTGATAGACAGACACGTACAAAATGAAAGCTACGGAGCGCTCCCAAATAACTTTTTAAGCTTTAGGTTTTGGGGAAAGTAGCAAGTCATGTCAAGTCAAAAGGCTCAAGTCCAAGTGAAGTCACAAGTCATTGATGTTAAAGTCTAAAGCGAGTTGCAAGTCTCTTTACATTTTGTCAAGTCGAGTCTAAAGTCATCAAATTCATGACTCGAGTCTGACTCGAGTCCAAGTCATGTGACTCGAGTCCACACCTCTGGGATATAGTATCCGAGGTGGTTTAAAATACAAATCTGTGATCCACAATAGAAAAAGGAGAGAGTGTGGAATCCAATGAGCCAGCTTGTACCTAAGTTACGGTCAGAGCGAAAAAAGATGCATCCTGCACTGCACTCTAGTCCTTCACTCTCACGTCCTCATCCACGAATCTTTCATCCTGGCTCAAATTAATGGGGTAATCGTCGCTTTCTCGGTCCGAATCGCTCTCGCTGCTGGTGTAAACAATGGGGAAATGTGAGGAGGCCTTTAACCTGTGACGTCACGCTACTTCCGGTACAGGCAAGGCTTTTTTTATCAGCGACCAAAAGTTGCGAACTTTATCGTCGATGTTCTCTACTAAATCCTTTCAGCAAAAATATGGCAATATCGCGAAATGATCAAGTATGACACATAGAATGGATCTGCTATCCCCGTTTGAATAAAAAAATGTCATTTCAGTAGGCCTTTAAAAGTAGCACACACAAAGAGAGACTTCTTCACAGTCAAAGGCACATTTACCGCAAAACAAAAAGTTAGCTAATTCTTACTTCTTCAGATGAGACTGGAAGTTTGAATAGGGTCCTGTGTTAGGTAATACAACCAATAACATAGCATTTTCGTTCTTCGATTCATATCTTGGGCATTTTGTCGTCTAAACTACAGATGCTAGTCACATAAATTAAAAATAGCGGACGCGCGGAAGGCAGTTAGGGTAGATTTATCATATATGGGTAATCCGCTGAGTGTGTGCCCAATTTGTGATGTCAGCAATTGTGCACATTCCAAACGGACCAATTGAAGGAAGTAGGCAGGAAGGCAAGATCGTTTAATATCTGTAATGCCTCCACGCTTTGATTTCAAATTTTCGGGACTTATATCCCAAATACACAACAGTAGGCACTAACAGGTGAGAAAAGTTGGTTTTGCATGATAGGACCCCTTTAATTCGATTTGAATTCAATTTTAACCAAATATAAAACAACATTAAGACTAAGGCAACACTATGTGTTTTACAAGAGAAACAGGCATCTTGATAAAACTAATCCGAGTTGCAAAATGTGCCACTCTGCTTTCAAATTCCTCAGTAAAATCCCCAAAAAGACACCGTAGAGTTATTGAGTCTGTTTAGCTAAATTGTAGAGCTAGCGTTCATAGCTAGTGGGTCCACGACGACGACTTCTGTTTTGTTTGATCATCCGTTTTACTGCCATGTTACAGGCACCCTTTAGAAACAATTAAGGTATGTAAATAAACATTTACAAAATCTTTCTGTGTAAATAAGTAATTTCACAATGTAAATATATGTGGCTTATTGTCCGGTACGACTAATACGTGGAAAAATATGTTTTTCTTGTAAAATTCAGTGGGTGCGGTGTGCTCTATAGTTTGGAAAATACAGTTCTATAACAGATGCACATTGTACAGTCATTTATGATGTCATAACAGGTCTAGTGTTAGAATATGTGCAGCTAAAACATAAAATACATCTCCAACTTTCCGCAACATATTTTCTTTAGTTGGAGGTGGAATTTTTGTAAGCTAAAATGTAAACATCCCTAAAGATCCTAATGATGACTGCGCATTATATAAATGTTTTTTTGTTTAGCTCATCAGGCAAACATTGAAGAGTCGCGTAGCCTCATATGACGTCATGTCACATTTTACAGTGTATAGCCTGAGTACGATCATGTGACTGCCAGTCTCCCTTTGTTAGGGGCAATGGAGTCAAACGTGACTACTGCTTACGTTGGATTGGTGAAACAGAGACATGTGACAGTGCCCGCTGGAAGAAGTCTAACAATCAGAATCAGAATCAGAAATACTTTATTAATCCCCAAAGGGAAATTGAGATTTTCTGCACAATCCCATTAAAGTTTGAATAATGTGTATTTTCAAACAGTAATTAAAAGATTATGAATAAATATAATTATGACATAAATAAATGTAGCAACCAGAATGAAACTCAACGTAACAGAGTAATACAGTTTCTCCTCAAGTAAAAGTAAACACTATGTTGCATTAAAACTACTCTGACATGTCTGCGTTGTCGACTTGTCTACATGGAAGAAGGCCCCCTATGACCTTGTGCTGGCTTAACATGAATATAACAATTAAATAATTGAACCCACTTGGCATCCATTGCCGTATGTGGGTTCAGATCAGGGGATGTCGTTGTGGTTTATGAAGCCCTTTATGGCACTTGTGATTAAGGGCCATACAAATAAACTGTGATTGATTGGTTGATCCAAAAAATTAAGTTAGTCAATGTAATAAGAGTAAATGTCTTCCAAGGACATACTGTACCTGAAAAGCAGCACTATGACCATATTAAGATATACCAATTAATCAATGGCCCATATTCAAATTAAATGTGTAATGTTAAAAAAAAAACCTGAAACACTTGTCCAAAACATCAGTAGATTCTATGATTTCTAAGCACATTTTGTAACATTATGCTTAAAGACCTACTGAAATTATTTTATTTTATTTAAACAGGGATAGCAGATCCATTCTATGTGTCATACTTGATCATTTCGCGATATTGCCATATTTTTGCTGAAAGGATTTAGTAGAGAACATCGACAATAAAGTTTGCAACTTTTGGTCGCTGATAAAAAAAGCCTTAGCTGTACCGGAAGTAGCGTGACGTCAAAGGTTGAAAGGCTCCTCACATTTCCCCATTGTTTTCAATGCAGCGAGAGCGATTCGGACCGAGAAAGCGACGATTACCCCATTAATTTGAGCGAGGATGAAAGATTCGTGGATGAGGAACTTGAGAGTGAAGGACTTGAGTGCAGTGCAGGACGCATCTTTTTTCGCTCTGACCGTAACTTAGGTACAAGCTGGCTCATTGGATTCCACACTCTCTCCTTTGTCTATTGTGGATCACGGATTTGTATTTTAAACCACCTCGGATACTATATCCTCTTGAAAATGAAAGTCGAGAACGCGAAATGGACATTCACAGTGACTTTTATCTCCACGACAATACATTGGCAAAACACTTTAGCTACGGAGCTAACGTGATAGCATCGGGCTTAACTGCATATAGAAACAAAAGAAATAAGCCCCTGACTGGAAGGATAGACAGAAAATCAACAATACTATTAAACCATGGACCTGTAAATACACGGTTAATGCTTTCCAGCCTGGCGAAGGTTAACAATGCTGTTGCTAACGACGCCATTGAAGCTAACTTAGCAACGGGACCTCACAGAGCTATGCTAAACACATTAGCTATCCACCTACGCCAGCCAGCCCTCATCTGCTCATCAACACCCGTGCTCACCTGCGTTCCAGCAATCGACGGGCCGACGAAGGACTTCACCCGATCATAGATGCGGTCGGCGGCCCGGAGACGGAGGAAGTCAAGGTGAGGTCGGCGGCTAGTGCGTCTGCTATCCATCTCAAAGTCCTCCTGCTTGTGTTGCTGGAGCCAGCCGCTAATACACCGATCTCACCTACAACTTTCTTCTTTGCAGTCTTCATTGTTCATTAAACAAATTGCAAAAGATTCACCAACACAGATGTCCAGAATACTGTGGAATTTTGAGATGAAAACAGAGCTTTTTGTATTGGATTCAATGGTGTCCGAATAGTTCCGTTTCAACGATTGACGTCACGCGCATACGTCATCATACATAGACGTTTTCAACCGGAAGTTTAACTGGAAATTTAAAATTGCACTTTATAAGTTAACCCGGCCGTATTGGCATGTGTTGCAATGTTAAGATTTCATCATTGATATATAAACTATCAGACTGCGTGGTCGGTAGTAGTGGGTTTCAGTAGGCCTTTAATTGGATCAGTGCCTACTGTGTTTGGCAATGGACCAGTTAGAATTGTTTGTGCAGTAGCTCAGCTTACTGTATAGCCAGTTTGAACCTCTTTTTACAACTTGAAGCAGCTGTGCAGCAGAGTTATTTACATGATATAGAACAGAAAAGCCTTTCATTGTCAACACACACATGCATACGTCCAGGATATAGCATTACAAAGTTACAGAACTGGTAAAAGTTCAACCTTAGCAAGCCTATAGTTCCACACCGGTACATAACCGGGCTTCGTTCCTCTCTCTCCTCCGCCAGCATCTTCGCCACCTTCCTTAATGCCGACAATTACACGGTGAGCCACTGATCTCGCTATATCATCTGGGATGTTGTGCTGTGGTGAAAATCTCTCAAAACTCAAAACAGATGGCTGGTGGCAGTCACTAAAGTCAAGGTGAGGTCGGCGGCTAGTGCGTCTGCTATCCATCTCAAAGTCCTCCTGCTTGTGTTGCTGGAGCCAGCCGCTAATACACCGATCTCACCTACAACTTTCTTCTTTGCAGTCTTCATTGTTCATTAAACAAATTGCAAAAGATTCACCAACACAGATGTCCAGAATACTGTGGAATTTTGAGATGAAAACAGAGCTTTTTTGTATTGGATTCAATGGCGTCCGAATACTTCCGTTTCAACGTTTGACGTCAAGTCCATACGTCATCATACATAGACATTTTCGACCGGAAGTTTAGCGGGAAATTTAAAATTGCACTTTATAAGTTAACCTGGCCGTATTGGCATGTGTTGCAATGTTAAGATTTCATCATTGATATATAAACTATCAGACTGCGTGGTCGGTAGTAGTGGGTTTCAGTAGGCCTTTAACAGGAAGTTTTAATGTTCACAATGTAAAATAGATGTGCTTGAGTATGTGACATGCCATATGTTCACTGCCAACACCTCCAGATAATGTGTGAGAGTGCAAAATGTTCCTACCAGCTCCAGATTGAAAACAGCAGCGGAGATTCTCTGGATACGATCCACCACTCTCTCAGGGTCGGGAGGCCCCTCGCCTCGTAATATGATATCCTTGTAAAGGTTCATCTGCCACCTCACGGCAGGGTCTTCAGACTGGAGGAAGGTTTCACAGAAAGATATCAAACAAATACAGCAAATGTTATGAAACACTAAATTATCTTGGCATCAAGTTTCATTTAGTCCCTTAACAGAAAGTCAAAAATCTGTATTTGTGAAAGGACGGGTTGCTCACTTAGGGTGTATTCAAACTCAAGTCATTTTAATGTGCTGGATTTGACTTAAACAAGTTGAAAAACTTATTCGGGTGTTACCATTTAGTGGTCAATTGTACGGAACATGTACTTCACTGTGCAATCTACTAGTAAAAGTTTCAATCAATCAATCAATCAAAAGTGTGATTCAAGTGTGAGCCTCCTGGCTCCTGGTGGCCTGCCCTCACAGTGTGCATTATACCATGGCCTGCTTAATTGTCTCATCACTTTTTTCGGTTGTATGATTGCAGTTTCTGTAACTTATACAGTAGTGAACTGTTTACAGCTTATCTGGCGCTCCTCTTATAATTTATCTTGCACAAAGTTGCCGCTTTGATCAATTACTTGCAAGAGTGGTGATCACTTTAATTATATAGCATGTTTTATTTTGCTTCACTACTGAAATTTATGTGACTATGTGAACTATGTCCAGTATTATTTAGAGTTGTTCTGATTATATTCAGTGTCCTAGGTTGCTGATGTCATTAATTTTTGCAAGGAGTTCATTAATTCACACCTCTTTATCATTTGCAAAAATATTTTGTCGCAGATTAGCGAGCACCCCGAAAGGGACAAGCGATAGAAAATGGATGTATGGAAGGTTAGCGAGCATGCTGCGGGTTTTAATTTTGGATTATGTTTAACTCTTTGTACTTTGTTTTATATTGTACAAAACCCAGTGGCGGGCCGTGCGTTTCCCACCGAGGCCTTCAGTGATGTCCGACTTCATTGATTACCTCTCAAAACACCATCATTTATGTCCCCACATGACCATTGCTGGAGAAATACTATACAGAAACACATTTACTGTGCATTGAATCACCTCAACAGTGTGCAAAACGGGTTATTTTCTGGCGCATTTAAAAATCAATAAACCCGCATCAGCAATTAAAACATACCTTATGCGGTACTGTGAAAAAAAATTTTGCAAAAAACATATTAAAGGCCTACTGAAACCCACTACTACCGACCACGCAGTCTGATAGTTTATATATCAATGATGAAATCTTAACATTATAACACATGCCAATACGGCCGGGTTAACTTATAAAGTGACATTTTAAATTTGCCGCTAAACTTCCGGTTCGAAACGCCTCTGAGGATGACGTATGCGCGTGACGTAGCCCGGCGAACACGGGTATGCCTTCCACATTGAAGCCAATACGAAAAAGCTCTGTTTTAATTTCATAATTCCACAGTATTCTGGACATCTGTGTTCGTGAATCTGTTGCAATCATGTTCATTGCATTATGGAGAAGGAAGCTGAGCAAGCAAAGAAGAAAGTTGTCGGTGCGAAATGGACGTATTTTTCCCTCGTAGTCAGCAACAACAGTACACAGCCGGCGCTTCTTTGTTTACATTCCCGAAAGATGCAGTCAAGATGGAAGAACTCGGATAACAGAGACTCTAACCAGGAGGACTTTTGACTTTGATACACAGACGCCTGTAGAGAACTGGGACAACACAGACTCTTACCAGGATTACTTTGATTTGGATGACAAAGACGCAGACGTGCTACTGTGAGTATGCAGCTTTGGCTTCTAAACATTTGATCGCTTGACCGTATGTGCGCAACTTTTTTTTGCGTATGTACGTAACTTTTTTAAAATATATCAGCTTTATGAACCTTGGGTTAGGTCAGGGGTGGGCAATTAATTTTTACCGGGGGCCGCATGAGCAACCCGAGCACTGCTGGAGGGCCACATCGACAATATTTCAATTAAATTTTGCTCAATATTATTTTTGATATATACCGTAAGATAAATAATAATAATAATAATAATAATAATAATTAATAATAATAGTAATACTTCAACATAGTGTGTGTAACAGCATTCCATGACTAATATAAAGAAACTAACATTAATAATAAATGACAGTAAAATAAGCACACGTATGACTGAGGAGTCATAGTGTAACTTTGTGTGGTGTTTGAGTTGTCCGACTTCTTGTGTGGCCATAAACGCACCAGTGGTTTAGTGCTATGCGTGTTGGTGACAGATGACAAGTTGGTTTTGGCCTGGTTTGTACGGCAGAAAATGACTAGTTTTTCGAGATAGAAGTGTTTTACTTATTTTTTGGTGTGGTTATGGCCGAATATAAACAGTTTTGCTCAATAAAGTGATCGATATAATTCCTGGCCTCGAAGCATCTCGATAGACGTTACAATAATTGAACGGTGTTCAATTGAACGGTGTTGACGAACACCGTTAGGGCCGCTTGTTGTCACTGTCACTCAAAGTTGCATTGCAAAATTACATAAAATAAATATGTTTATTTTGTTTAGAATTCAGATGGGATTTGATTTGGTGCGCGGCATATATTTGCTGCGCGCAGCAGACGCTTGAGCAGTGCGCAATTGCGCAGGCACGCACCTTAGAGGGAACGTTGCATGGCAGTCCATGTCCTGTTGGAAACACGCCATTCTTCATCAACTTTTCTCTTTTTAGCGTCTGGGGTGTAAACCGTGCATCACTTGTCGCTGCATGTGCACCTTCACTCGCAGGTTACACACGGACACACGCCCATAAATAATACTTTTCAAAATAAAAGCAGCACAGTTGTATTGTGCGCACGACATAGATGTTTTTTCAACTCTATTTTGTAATTAATGATTGCAGCTGTTCACATTCACTCACAATCACGCACACGCATACGTCCACACGGAAGTAATACAAATAACGATTTTCAAAACAAAAGCAGCACCGTTGTATTGCACACTCGACATAGATACTTTTAAAAATTTATTTTGTAATTTATAATTGGCCTCACGCGGGCCGGACAGGGACGCACAAAGGGCCGGATGCGGCCCGCGGGCCGCAGAATGCCCAGGTCTGGGTTAGGTGAACGGTCTTTTGGGCTGAGTGATCGTGTGTGTTGATCAGGTGTTTGAATTGTATTGGCGTGTTCTATGGAGCTAGGAGCTAGCATAGGAGCTAGGAGCTAGCATAACAAACACGCAGGTGTTTTTATGCAGGATTAATTTGTGGCATATTAAATATAAGCCTGGTTGTGTTGTGGCTAATAGAGTATATATATGTCTTGTGTTTATTTACTGTTGTAGTCATTCCCAGCTGAATATCAGGTACCGTGAGTATGCAGCCTTGGCTGCTAAACATTTGATAGCTTGACCGTATGTGCGCATCACGTACGTAACTTTTTAAAAATATATAAGCTTTATGAACCTTGGGTTAGGTGAACGGTCTTTTGGGCTGAGTGATTGTGTGTGTTGATCAGGTGTTTGAATTGTATTGGCGTGTTCTATGGAGCTAGGAGCTAGCAGAGGAGCTAGGAGCTAGCGTAACAAACACGCAGGTGTTTTTATGCAGGATTAATTTGTGGCATATTAAATATAAGCCTGGTTGTGTTGTGGCTAATAGAGTATATATATGTCTTGTGTTTATTTACTGTTGTAGTCATTCCCAGCTGAATATCAGGTACCGTGAGTATGCAGCCTTGGCTGCTAAACATTTGATAGCTTGACCGTATGTGCGCGTCACGTACGTAACTTTTTAAAAATATATAAGCTTTATGAACCTTGGGTTAGGTGAACGGTCTTTTGGGCTGAGTGATTGTGTGTGTTGATCAGGTGTTTGAATTGTATTGGCGTGTTCTATGGAGCTAGGAGCTACCAGAGGAGCTAGGAGCTAGCGTAACAAACACGCAGGTGTTTTTATGCAGGATTAATTTGTGGCATATTAAATATAAGCCTGGTTGTGTTGTGGCTAATAGAGCCTGGTTGTGTTGTGGCTAATAGAGTCTTGTGTTTATTTACTGTTGTAGTCATTCCCAGCTGAATATCAGGTCACCCCCGGCTCTCACAGCATCTTCCCTATCTGAATAGCTTCAACTCCCCACTAGTCCTTCACTTGCACTTTACTCATCCACAAATCTTTCATCCTCGCTCAAATTAATGGGGAAATTTCTCGGTCCGAATCTCTCTCACTTCATGCGGCCATCATTGTAAACAATAGGGAACTTTGCGTATATGTTCAACTGACTACGTCACGCTACTTCCGGTAGGGGCAAGCCTTTTTTTTATCAGATACCAAAAGTTGCAATCTTTATCGTCGTTGTTCTATACTAAATCCTTTCAGCAAAAATATGGAAATATCGCGAAATGATCAAGTATGACACATAGAATAGATCTGCTATCCCAGTTTAAATAAAAAAAATTCATTTCAGTAGGCCTTTAAACGTGAAAAAATAAAGAAATAAAATATTTGAACTCACAATTTGTAGAACCCATTCGACGCCGTATAAGCCAGTGGTGCCGCTCGTTGTGTGGCAGACATTTCCCCATTTCATCGTCGAGACATCTGATCTAGCTTCCGGGGTTGGGTCGACATCGTCTCACAAGATGTAGTTTCTCTTTAAATATCCTTCTTGAAAATGGCCTTGCAAATATATGTGTTGTCTTTTCTAATCATATAAGATGCAGACGAGGCGTGTTGGCTGAGTTCTTAAAGTTTACTCCACAGCATGTTCATCGATAACATCCAGCTGCCGGCATGTCTACATTCAAAAACCTAAACGGGGCTACTGCGCATGCGCTTCACTACTGTGGCATGCTGGGTAATGGAGTTCTTATTTTACCTAGCTCATAACATCACAAAATATATCTGCCATAGGCAGACCTAACGGTCCTGATGAGTATCCAATCACAGGACGCGTAAATGTCACGTTCAACGTGAGGCCATCTAGAAGGCTTTACTGACAACAACTCGTGATCTGATTGGCTATCGCAACTGTCTGTCAAATGTTTGTGTCCGTTCACTGACAGTGCACAGATGCCCGCATTGTTGATTCGGAAGGCCTCGGGCAGATTCCGTACAGCATGGCAACATAAGCTAGCTGAATTTTGATTGGATAAAAACTCTATAACCTAAAAACAACAGCGCTGGAAGGAGCATAATATGACATGAAGATAATATGAATACTTTTAGATATTTAGGGAAAGTAAATTAAAAATTACTTTTATCTTTAATTATGATCATGATTTCTGGTTATGTTAGGCCAGCAGAGAAGGCCTTGCTGGGCCTGACGGCACACCACTGACAAAACCCAAAACCAGTGAAGTTGGCACGTTGTGTAAATCGTAAATAAAAACAGAATACAATGATTTGCAAATCCTTTTCAACCTCTATTCATCTGAATAGACTGCAAATACAAGATACTTAACGTTCGAACTGGAAAACGTTATTTTTTGCAAATATTAACTCATTTGGAATTTGATGCCTTGCAACATGTTTCACAAAAGCTGGCACAAGTGGCAAAAAAGACTGAGAAAGTTGAGGAATGCTCATCAAACACTTATTTGGAACATCCTACAGGTGAACAGGCTAATTGGGAACAGGTGGGTGCCATGATTGGGTATAAAAGCAGCTTCCATGAAATGCTCAGTCATTGAAGGATGGGGTGAAGGTCACCATTTTGTGAACAAATGTGTGAGCAAATTGTCGAACAGTTTAAAAACAACTTTTCTCAACAAGCTATTGCTAGAAATTTAGGGATTTCACCATTTCATCCTTAATATCATCAAAAGGTTCAATGAATCTGCAGAAATCACTGCACGTGACCGTTGACACCTCAGGCGGGACTGCATCAAAAACCGACATCAGTGTGTAAAGGATATCACCACATGGGCTCAGGAACACTTCAAAAAAACACTGTCAGTAACTACAGTTTGTCGCTACATCTGTAAGTGCAAGTCGAAACTCTACTATGCAAAGCGAAAGCCATTTATCGACAACACCCAGAAACGCCGCCAGCTTTGCTGGGCCCGAGCTCATCTAAGATGGACTGATACAAAGTGTAAAAGTGTTCTGTGGTCTGACGAGTCCACATTTCCAATTATTTTTGGAAACTGTGGATGTCGTGTCCTCAGCAACAAAGAGGAAAAGAACCGTCCGGATTGTTATAGGCGCAAAGTTGAAAAGCCAGCATCTGTGATGGTATGGGGGTGTATTAGTGCACAAGGCATTAGACCTTTTAGCATTAGCCATTAATGCTAAAAGGTACATACAGGTTTTGGAGCAACATATGTTGCCATCCAAGCAACGTTATCATGGACGCCCCTGCTTATTTCAGCAAGACAATGCCAAGTCACGTGTTACAACAGCGTGGCTTCATAGTAAAAAAATGCGGGTACTAGACTGGCCTGCCTGTAGTCCAGACCTGTCTCCCATTGAAAATGTGTCGCGCAATATGAAGCCTAAAATACGACAACGGAGACTGTTGAACAACTGTACATCAAGTAAGAATGGGAAAGTATTCCACCTGAAAAGCTTCAAAAATTGGTCTCCTCAGTTCCCAAACGTTTATTGAGTGTTGTTAAAAGGAAAGGCCATGTAACACAGTGGTAAAAATGCCCCTGTGCCAACTTTTTTGCAACGTGTTGCTGCCATTAAATTCTAAGTTAATGATTATTTGCAAAAAAAAATTAAGTTTCTCAGTTTGAACATTAAATATATATTTTTTGCAGTCTATTAAATTAAGTATAAGTTCAAAAGGATTTGCAAATCATTGTATTCTGTTTTTATTTACGAATTACACAACGTGCCAACTTCACTGGTTCTGGGTTTTGTAAATTATTCTATCAAGTTCCAAAGCAAAGAATACCACGTTGCTGACTCAGTCTCTGTGCTTTTTTGAACATTGGGACAAAATAAGCCACCATGAAGCCAATGACAGCCGCAAGTACCAGCACTTTGATAAAGAAAGTGAGGAACGGTACTGAATTCAAGAAAGAACTCATCCCTTCCGCTCATCGCCATCTTGTCCAACAAAATACTTCAGTATAGTTAAAATGATGTTAAATTGTCATGTATATGTATGTCACATAGTTTTCTGTATGTAAACTATAATTAGTATACATAACATGTGTTTTCTGTTAATATTTGTGGTTGTCTGCTATGGATAATTTAGATTTACATAAGTTCTTATGGGAAAAATGTTTGTCTGACCTTTTGGAACGGGTTACTAATGAAAACCAAGGAACCACTGTATTGCCAGGGCAACCTTACTGCACGGTCTTACCTGGGCTGAAGCCCAGCGGTCACTGAGTTTGGAGACCTCGCAAACAGACATGCTTGTGTTTGTTGCACGCGACCAGGAGAGAAAGAGGTTCATGACAGAAATGATTTAAAAAACGGTTGCTTTGTTGCTGTTAAACTGGTGTGGTGTGGTGTGGTGTGTGTTCTAGTATGGTGTAAATTACAGTACATTATGTCGGACCAGGGAAGAGAGCGGGTTACAGCCATTGGAAGGTCATCGCAAGCTTTTTAACTCTGCTTGGGTCCTGACACGTGAGACACCACTTTTACGATGTCAATTAATAAATGAGTATTGTATGGGTATAAATTATGGGTATTTCAATACAGTATAATGCAAAGTAAGAGGCGCATTAATTCAACACTCACCTTTACTCTGAGGTGAAGGTTTTGCCAGATGTGTTCTTTGACTTCATCGTCTGTGTCTCTCTGTAAAACAAATTTAACAAAGCTTAAAACGAGTTTGTCATTTTATTGAAGCTGCACACTTGTTTGAACAGTAGATTTTAGTCTAACCATCAAATAGCGCATCTTTGCCAGGGAGATGAGCTCCTGGTCTCCTGGGGTGCACATGTTGAGGCCGATTGGAAGCATCTTCTTCAGTGCGGCCACGATCAGTGATGTTTGGATGGAATAGAATTCACCCCGGCGTTTCTTGTGTTTCCTTTCCTGGTCCTGTCCTCCAGACTGAAACAAATACACTATTAACCGTACAAAATACACAATGAAGGACAACAACAAAGGAACTAATTACCCATTTATATTTACCTCAATCATAAAGGACTAAATTAGCATTTAACAGTGCTTTTATTACAAAGTGGAAGACTGGATAAGAATAAAAGCCAGCAATATTGACAGTGCGTATTCAGTCCTGGCACAATCTGTGATAACACTTAATGTTCCACTGAAGCATAAAGATATCTCACACCTCGGATGAAAACACAACTAACAAGCTGTCTTTATTTCAAAAGAAAGATGTTACAAAAAAATGGAAAGGAAAACTACTATTTAGCCAAATTGAAGCAGCAGGCTCTGGAAAAAAAACATACATTCATCCACATTGATAAACACACACACATATTACCACACACTGACAACAACATATACACACTTGAGCCAGCAAGTGGCCAAACACAACACAATCTAACAACTAAAAACACTCCACATTTTGCTAGAAGATTCCATGATTTCACCCTCGAAAGACGAGGAAAGTAACTATGCCAAACACAGCAATAAATAAATAAATAACAAAGCAATGACAATCACAAACACAATGCACTATTGCCTTATTAGCTTACAGTAACAAGCCAATAGGCTGCCAGGGAAGCATGCACTGCATCACTCTACCTTTTCCTTAAAGGACTGTGTGAGACACAGAGACAGGAAGAGACGGACAGGTAGGTAGAAGATAAGGGTGACAGTTATTGGAAGCAAAAGGTAGTTGTTTGTGCTGCCTTTCAAAGCATTTGATGTTGACAAATATACAATATTTGTTTCTGATGAATGAATGTTAGTCCCATGCGATAAGTCACACAGATGCATACAAACACTCATTGAAGTCTGTATGTTGGGAGCAATTTGTTCTCGTATTGTTTTTCTAATGCCTGATTCCAGGCTGGACAAAGCTGTACAGCATTAACAAAGTTGAGACAGAGATTAATATGAACACAAATCTGTGTAGTAATTTTTTTCTCTGCTGTAACAAGGCTTGTTGACAATATATATTTGTTTTCCTTTAAAATAATAACAATTTGTAAGAAACGTGCGTAAGTGGGATGGGCAGCACAACTCAGCATGTGCCGTATTTATGTTGTAAATGAAATGAGCCAAATCTTGACTGTCCATGACAGAAAAAAATTCTGCATATGAAAACATACTGCTGGGTCTTGGAAGAACTGTTACTCCGTTTCACAAAGGTCACATTATTGGCTTGCATAAACAAAACACAGGGAATACCTAAAATTATTCATTTGTAGGCAATGCTGACAGTGCTGAACCGCCATATTCCACGGAAAAAATGTGATCGTGAATAATGTAATGATTTAGTCTGGTAAAACCAAATGGTAATAAAACATTACTAGCATATTTTAAATGACGTGCACAATGCCTCACTCAACACTTTGAGTGAGGTAAGGGACTGCAGTCTCGACTCAGGGCCTGATTTACTAGAGGCTTGCTTGCACTAAAACATGTGTAAACCGGAAATAGCACACGCACAGCTAATCTACTAAACGTGCACAAAGTGGATTGCGTCTGTTAGACTAAGTGAGCAGAACAGGGCTGTGACGCGACCTCTGTATCGGGTTCTTCTGGAACCACAGGAAAGGGAACAACACTCTGCTGCAGCGGGTTACAATCGTTTTAATGATCTTGCACAACCGTGTCTGGTGGCTTTTCAGCTCCTCGCCTCTGCTTTTCAGCACCGCTCTCGTGGTGTCGCTCTCGTGCTCTCCAGCCCACACCCCCCCTCATGGTCTCCGACGCTGCTAATAAAGGAACAGGTGATTAGATAACTCGTTCCAGCTGAGATATCCACTCACCTGTCTGCCGCTTCATGGCCGGCCCCTGCACCACGCCCAATCTACAAATGCCTCCACCGCTAGACTCAGGCCGGGCAGCCGTCCGGCCGCGCCCACTCCCCCCCACACCCCCCCATAGCGGGGCGAGAGAGGAAGTCGGCCACGGTCATCTGCGCACCCGGCCTGTGGACCACCCGGAAGTTGTAGGGCTGTAATGCCAGATACCACCGGGTGATCCGCGCGTTGGCGTCCTTTATGCGGTGGAGCCACTGGAGCGGTTTGTGGTCCGAGCAGAGACTGAAGGCACGCCCCAACAGGTAGTAGCGGAGGGCCCCGACCGCCCACCGGATGGCAAGGCACTCCCTCTCCACCGTGCTGTACCTTGCCTCCCGGTCCGAGAGTTTCCGGCTGATGTACAGCACGGGGCGGTCGACGTCCCCCACCCGCTGTGACAGCACCGCCCCCAGCCCCCGGCCTGACGCGTCCACCTGCAGACAGAAAGGGATGTCAAAGTTAGGCATGTGCAGCACCGGCTCCTTGCAGAGTGCTGTTTTTACCTTCTCAAACCCCCGCTGTCACTGCTCCGTCCACTGGACCAGTTCTGGAGCACCCTTTCGGGTGAGGTCAGTCAGTGGGCCGGTCAAGTCCGCGAACCGGGGAATGAAACGGCGGTAGTAGCCCGCCAGTCCCAAAAACTGCCTCACCTCTTTTTTTGTCTTGGGGGGTGGACAGGCCGCGATTGCCGCTGTTTTGTCTACCTGGGGCCGCACCTGCCCCCCCCCCCCAAGTGGTACCCCAGATACTGTACCTCCCTCCGGCCAACTGCGCACTTCGCCGGGTTGGCGGTGAGCCCCGCCCGCCTCAGGGACTCGAGCACCCCACCCGCCGCATGTGTTCTTCCCAGCTGCCACTCTGGATGATGACATCATCCAGGTATGCAGCCGCGTATGCAGCCGCGTATGCAGCCGCGTATGCAGCGTGGGGGCGCAGCACGCGGTCCATGAGACGCTGGAACGTGGCGGGCGCACTGAACAAGCCAAACGGAAGTGTCACGAATTGGTACAAACCTTCCGGAGTGGAGAAGGCCGTTTTTTCTCGGGACTCTGGTGACAAGGGAATCTGCCAGTAGCCCTTGGTCAAATCCAGTGTCGTGAAAAAACGAGCAATGCCCAGCCGATCTAGGAGCTCGTCGACCCGAGGCATTGGGTACGCGTCAAAACGTGACATTTCATTCACCCTGCGGTAATCCACACAGAACCGCACAGTCCCATCCTTCTTCCCAACCAGAACAACGGGACTGCACCACGCGCTGTGGGATTCTTCTATTACCCCCAACTCAAGCATGGTTTTTAATTCCTCCCGAACCACTTTGCGCTTGTGTTCGGGAAGCCGATATGGCCGAGACCGCACCGTAACCCCTGGGCTAGTCTCAATTTGATGTTGGATGAGATCCGTGCGCCCGGGCCGCGAGGAGAACACATCCGAGTAGCGCCGCTCTTTCTCAGCAACCTCCGCTCTCTGCGCCAATGTGAGCTGGTCATCACAGGACAACTGAGGGGCCGGGCCAGAGCGCGGGATCTCCGGCCCCAACTCCTCCTCCTCCTTCACCACTGTCACCATGGAAACAGGCTCCGCCTCTTTCCATGCCTTCAGCAGGTTCAGATGATAGATCTGAGTGTCTCCGCGTCTGTCCGAGCGCCGAACCTCGTAATCGACATCACCCACTTGCCGTGTGACCTCAAAGGGTCCCTGCCACTTTGCAAGTAATTTGGAGCTTGAGGTTGGAAGCAACACAAGTAGTTTTTCTCCCGGTGTGAATTTGCGTAGTTGGGCCCCCCTGTTATACGTGCGCCGCTGACGCTCTTGGGCACGGAGCAAATTCTCACGTGACAAGTGCCCCACCTTGTGGAGTTTTGCTCGCATGTCCATGACGTACTGAATTTCATTTTTGCTGGAGCTTGGACCCTCCTCCCAGCTTTCTTTAATGACGTCCAGCACTCCGCGAGGCCTCCGGCCGTACAATAACTCGAACGGTGCAAAACCAACTGAGGCCTGAGGTACCTCCCGCATCGCAAACGTTAGGGGGTCCAACCATTTATCCCAATTCTGTTTGTCCTCGTGCATAAATTTACGGATCATGGTTTTCAGCGTTTTATTTAATCTCTCCACCAGCCCATCCGTTTGCGGATGGTACACGCTGGTGCGGATCGCTTTAATTCCCAGTAACCCGTAAAGTTCCTTTATCGTGCGCGACATAAAGGACGTACCCTGGTCAGTCAGAATCTCTTTCGGGATTCCAACTCGGGAGATGACCTGAAACAGCGCTTGCGCAACACTCTTGGCCGAGATAGAGCGCAAGGGCACTGCTTCGGGATAACGCGTTGCGTAATCCACCAGGACTAACACAAAGCGGTATCCCCGTGTGCTCGGGTGAAATGGTCCGATGAGGTCCATCCCAATTCTCTCGAACGGGACCTCCATGAGCGGTAACGGGCGCAAGGGCGCCTTTGGGGTGGCCGCTGGGTTCACCAGCTGGCAGTCCGGGCAAGCAGCGCACCAACGGCGCACATCTGCCCGGAGGCCTGGCCAATAGAAACGGACCATGACCCGATTAAACGTTTTATCATACCCTAAATGGCCAGACATGGGATTAAAATGCGTCGCCTGGAAAACCATTTCCCGGCAGCGTTTTGGCACCAACAACTGGGTGCGTTCCTCCCCGGTTTGAGTGTCACGGCTCATTCGGTATAATCTATCCCGAATAATTGAAAAATGGGGGAATACCCGTGCTTTCCCTGGGCGCACCAGCTGACCGTCAATGTAATCCACCTGGTCCCAGGCCTCGCGCAAGGTTTCATCACGGGACTGCTCGAGGGGAAAGTCCTCAGTAGGTTGCCACCGGGGGGCCGGGGGGGCCTCCCGCGAAGCCCCCATCGGTTCCCGCTCGGCAGTACCCGATGAAGCCGCGTCGCCGCTGAAAACCGCGCGGATAGCCCCCTCACTGACTGCCCGTGAACGCACCCCCATACATTGTGTCACCAAATGGTTAAATCCCGGCCAATTTGTCCCTAAAATTACGGGGTGCGTAAGGTGCGCGCTTACGGCAACCTTGACTTTATGCTTTTGTCCCTCATATAAAATTTGCACTGGCACAATAGGGTACTCGTGCACATCCCCATGAATATACCTAATTTTCACCCGTGTCGCCCGCTTCAACGCCCCGGGTTGAACCAGGTTTTGGTGGACCATGGACTGTTTGCAGCCCGAATCCACCATTGCCCGATATGTACCCCCTTGTACCATTACCGGGACACAGTACATCTCCCCCAGATCGGGGGCGTGTGCTGGAGGCCCGACAACCCGCATCACCTTCCCCACCTCCATCATGGAGCACTCTCGGCGCACGTGCCCGGGCTGTGCGCACCTCCAGCACACCGGCCCTGGTGTTTGAGGTGCCATCTGCGAGGGAAGCCCTCTCCCCGCAGCGCCGGTATCCTGGAATGCACAAATTGTAGAGTTATTGTCACCCCGTGTCCCCCCCCTTGTCGTGTGTCTCTGGGTGCGTGTGGGTGTGTGTTCTTTGTTTATGTCCATGTGGGGAACCTGTTCGCTGGCTCCGGGTGGCTCAGGCTGGCGTGGTCGTTGCTGCGGAGGTTCCCTCTCCAACCCCCCCCCATCGCGGGGCGAGTCGCCGGCGGGGTCCTGGGGTGGGCCCCTCGGCCTTCTTGGTTGCCATCTCCCGCTGGACCGCCAGGTGTTCCTCCGCCAGTTCCACAGCAGATTTGACGTCTGTGGGGCTGTGGTAGCGTACCCACGCGGATGTCCTGGCCGGGATGGCCTCCACGAATCGCTCCAGCACGATTGCCTCCAGCATTTTTGGATCCAGCCCATTGGGCTGGAGCCAACGGGTTGCTGCGTCTCGTAGCTGGAACGCCAGCACGAAGGGCCTGTCCCCTGGCCCCAACATCATGGCCCGGAACTTCCGGCGATGGTCTTCGGGGCTGCTGCCGACCCGGTCCAGTATTGCGCAGCGCAAATTTGCATACTGCATGCGGGCGGTCGCCGGGAGACTCACCGCCGCCCGCTGCGCCTCCCCCACCAGGAGCGGCAGCAGCTTCGCGCCCCATTCCTCCTCCGGCCACCTGCACGATGTTGCCGTGGCCTCAAAGACATCGAGGAATGTCTGGGGGTCCTCCCCCTCCACCATGCGCTTCATGGAGCACATTCCTCCCGCCGCCTCTGCTCTGTCCATCAGTGCCTGCAGCACCTGTGTCTGCTGCCGGCTTGCCGTTGACACCTCGGCAAGTACTTGGCCCAGCGCCTCCAGCGGGGATGTTGTCGACATCTCTGTGGTCCGCCTTGTTGGGTGCCACTGTGACGCGACCTCTGTATCGGGTTCTTCTGGAACCACAGGAAAGGGAACAACACTCTGCTGCAGCGGGTTACAATCGTTTTAATGATCTTGCACAACCGTGTCTGGTGGCTTTTCAGCTCCTCGCCTCTGCTTTTCAGCACCGCTCTCGTGGTGTCGCTCTCGTGCTCTCCAGCCCACACCCCCCCTCATGGTCTCCGACACTGCTAATAAAGGAACAGGTGATTAGATAACTCGTTCCAGCTGAGATATCCACTCACCTGTCTGCCGCTTCATGGCCTGCCCCTGCACACACCCCGCCCGCAGGGAACGCGTGCACCACGCCCCTCTCCACAAGGGCGTACAATTCATTTTGCGTCTCTGTCTTCATTAATATGCAAAATATATGCTGATCATCGAAATGTCCACAATACTGGGAGGAGAAGATGCAAATATAATTATAAAAATTATAGTATTATTATTTACTCATCACCATTTTGCGAGCACCATTTTGCCCTTTATTCAGCATGTGTCAGACGTACGTGCAAACTGACAGTTCCACACATGGCTGCAGGATCAGTGCTTGCGCTGCACAGACGAGAATCCTCTGTCCTACGTGTGTGTGTCAACATTTTGGAAGGTCAGAAATACAAAAAAATAAACATAAGGTCTATTCAGCAACATCCATTTATAATTTGTAAATTCAAAAATTCTAGTTCCTACATTTCTAGAGGACTCAAAGGTCTGATTAAAGCAAATTCAATTAATGTGTTTTGGTGTCATTTAGTTTTTTTTTTAATGACGTTCGTTTTTTTCCACATGGAATATATATTAATAAAACATTTCTTACCTAAAAAAACGTATTTAAGTATGCATTTTTTTACACCATGAGGGGGGAGTAAGTGCACCCTCTCTCCAATGAGCTGCTGTAAAAAAAATAAAAAGATAAAAAGTGGTTTCATTGTAGATGCACTGTAGGACTGCTTTTAAAGGCCCATAAAAAGCTGTACACATCTGCTCCATGTTTGAAAACATAGCGAAACGCCACAGATAGGTCCATGATAACATGAATGTGCAGTAAATGAGTGTCTCTGTGGTGATTTCCCATATAGTAGACGCAAAACCTTCATTTAAATAAAGCGTTCTGCACCTCTTTTCAATTTCTTAGTAATTCAGGCCCATAGTCATGACTAACTATGCATATCAAAACTTGGTGCTATAAAGGCACTTAAAAGGTAGTAACCTGACGGAAAAAAATAAATCAATATCAGTGCCTCATTTCGGTGCTAAATCATTACTATTCATAAAAATGAACTGTTAATTTAGAAATGAGGGGAAAATGAGGAACAGTTAGCGCCTGTCGTGATGGTGTTACACTTTGTGTTAGTTTTTCACTTGCACAGACAACAATGAGCATTTAGTTGCTATTATCTGTATGGCTGTGAATCTTTGGGCACTACACGATTCGTTTGAATTCAACTTTGGGGGGTAATGATTCCATTAAAAATCGATTCTCCATGCAAAATTATTAAGAACTTTAAGAACTTTCAGTTTTGATAGATTTTGGCGGCGGCAGTAGACCAAAGCGGTAGTGTTTTGCCTGAATGAAGACCCCATTTCCCATGAGTACCAGCGCAGAGCATTGTAAATTGTCAGAAACTACTGTCACGTACATACAAACTGACACAATAACACCACAGTGATTCAGTATTACTGATCTTTCCACGGTAGGAACCTACATATTTTACTCAAACTTTATATTTGCGCTTTGCAGTCATCGCATTGTTTTTTTCTTTATACAATACTTTTAAGTTTGTCGCGTGACTGTTCGTGTCAGTGTGGAACTGTGAACTATCAAGCTGGTGGCTATTTATTTTATTTCCGATAGCTAACACTAGCATTATTATTTTTATACTTGTCCAGCAAGGACAGAGCCATGGCAGCATCGGTCGAAAATCCCTCTTCATCTTTGAGCTCACTTCAGCGAGTGAAAGCTGGGCCAATGTTGATCCTTGACTGTCCTTTTATCCTGGTAGCCTCCCTTTTTCTTTTCTTGTTTATTCAGACAACATTTTTTGTTTTTGTTTTGCAGCTTCTGCCATGATTGCAGTAATTACACGTAGGCGTTCGCATCGTCTTCCGTCTTTGCAACAAATGGGCGTATGCTGTACAGCAGTCTGCACATTGTAGTTTTTTCTGTGGCAGGGTTAACCACCCACCCACCCAAAATTTCTTAGTGCCAGTGAAAGCCATACAACCCCTTCAGGCCATGACAGAGATGGCATTCAACTAGTTGTAAGTCCATGTACCATCCCAAAATGTATGAAAATATTTTATTAAGGTTAAAAAGTTACTTAGAACTTAGAGTTACTTACTTAGCTTTAAGAATCATTACACATAAGAATTGTGATTAATTCAAAAATCGATTTTTGTTGACACTCCTAATTATCATCACACATTAACATCTCTGTCATGTAAATGCTGCCTCTTTGCTATGTCAGCTTTGCAAAATGAATATCTGTTCTTAAATGCTTTACCCTGGATAAATAAAGGATAAATACAAATATAGATACATGTAAACTAGGAAGTGTGCTGTTAAACATTTATATGCTACATTACCTAAACGGCTCAGCAGTGCAGACAGGAACCAGAAGTAGCGGTGTGGTCTATTTGTACTAGGACATTGGAATTTCAACTGGAACACCCCTAAAGATCGGATTTCCGACTCGGAAAGTCGAAGCATTTTGACCACACCCCGAGTTTGTTTCAAAGATGGCTGCTCTGCATGTAAACATTGATGTATGCTTCTACAATATCCATTATTATCACTTCTGATGAGTTTATGTCGCGATAAATCAGCCATTTATGATGTATTGTTGGAGGTTTTTATATGGTAACGTCACTGCAGTGTAAACAACATTTACTTCATGTGTTTTATACGTTCAACATCGCTAGCAGTAGCATCTGTGTTTCCTTTTCAATCACCTTGTTTGAAGTTTGCAGACAGAGTGCATATATTTTTTTTAAATATTCAGACAAGGCAAGCGCAAAGATAGCTTTCGTGGATGTGACCATCATGATTTCCAACCTCGTAACTGGAACACTCACAACTCGGCTGTGACAACATTCCTAGATTCGCCTCCCAACTTCTGAGGTAAATGAAACGCAGCATAGGTCTGAGCTATGCAGGAGGAGCACAATTGTGCTGTTAGAGTAATAAAGAGTTGATATTTTGTTACACGTTGTTGTTCCTGCTTTGTTTATACAAGAAACTAACATACGTTTAGTTTGAGCACCACTCAGGGACAAATTCAATTGTTGTTGGCAAAAATGTGCAAGGAAGTTGCAGGTATTGGACAAAGTTGCGAGGCTGCCCATAATTAGTTGAATTTGCATGAATTTGAGCGGTCGTGACATTGCAAATTTCTGGGAGGGTTGACAATTGTGTATAAAGATATTGGGTTAAGTTAAAAATTTCTGATTGAATTATGCAAAATGTATTCACTGAAATACTTTCAAAAAATCTTGCACATTCCTTGTGTACTTTCTTGCTACTGGTGATTTAGTTTTACTACATTGTAGAATCATTTAATTTATATCATTGAAGTATTTAGATTACTATTTTACTAAACGTGCATGTCACAAAACAACATACAAAAACAAATGCATTATTTTTGGATAACCATACCCTTCTAGTTTTTTAAGTACCAGTCCAGGCACCTTTTAAGAAACCTTTCAAAAGCACCAAATTGGATCCGGTATTTGATAATAATATATTGATAAAACAATACCAAACCTTACACATAACCTAAAACACAAGTAAATATAGTTCTAATCCTATAAATACTGTTATACTGGATGCTATACTGGAGTGATGGATGTGAACCAACCTTGGACATCTTAGTTTTATTGTCTCCAGTTAGGAAGGAAAGATTGTTGATTTCATTCTGGACCACAAAGTTCTGTTCCTCCCGTTTGAAATTCTGTGAAAATTGTAAAAAAGAGGAAAAATACGTCACCAATTATTATCACCAAATATCCATGTACTGTAATGTTTTCTTACATGTGATTTGCACCAGAGGATAAAAATCTCAGCAACCATTTTGAAGAGCTCATTAGAGTCTG
Source organism: Entelurus aequoreus (assembly GCF_033978785.1). NCBI lineage: Eukaryota > Metazoa > Chordata > Actinopteri > Syngnathiformes > Syngnathidae > Entelurus > Entelurus aequoreus. The sequence continues at coordinate 53,000,516 of NC_084733.1, forward strand.
CATCTGGTTCTTTCAGCCACCTGGACCTGCAAGACACAATGAGCGATTGGACCTTGTTCATATAAAAAGCTGAATCATTCAATAAATGGCAATGATCTCACTCACCTGTTGTTGTCCACATAGCGGATGAGCATGGGGTAAAAGGCATAAAGGTCCCTGCAGAGCACGGCAAACTCATCCAGGATGAGCAGCTCGGCCTCCTGGGTGTCTCCCTTGCTGTCGGCTTTTAACAGCTCCTCCTCAGCCACCACCTTCACCGTCTTCTTCTTCAGTTTCTCCAGCGTTGGCAGGAAGTGACTCTTTAGCAGGTCAGTGCGGGCTTTGCTGATGATGGGCTGCACGTACACTGGGAACACAAGCAGTAAAAAAGTGCAGAAAATGTAAATATAGCTAATAAACATTTAACATAATATTGTCCTTAAGAAATAGGATTTCACCTTGATTAAAAAAAATACCACTCTAAAATATTTTTGGAAACAGATCAAATCACAGATGACAGTAACAGATTTCTAAAGTTACAGATTTTGAATAAGTAGTTGAGAATTAGTAATTACAATAAGAGTGTTACACAAATTATAAACACATACTATTTCAATGAGGAGGATTACAATTGCCTCAGCAGTGAAACAAGTGTCAGAAAAGTTCCAGGAGTAAATTTTTGTTGGAAGCATTGTTCAATATTAGAGGCATGGTCCACTGTAAGTTATTGCAGAGGATCAACCAAGCACGTCTTCAAAGAGACACTACGGCATTTGCTTTGGTCAGTTCGCGAGAAGTGGCGAGGATTGTGGCAGAACAACTCGTGGCTGCTTCACCATGACTACGCACCTGCGCTTGATGCCCTATCCGACAGTTACTCCCTAGTCACCTGGCCTGAATAAATGTTTTTATTTCCTATTTACCATGGTCAAGAGGGTCATTAAGAGAACCTGTTTTGAAGATGATGGATCAAGATGAAGACATCAAGAAGGCTGTGATGACGGAGCTGCAGAGGATTCCAAAGAATCCTTCCAGTAGTACATGAAGGCATGGCAGAGAAGGCTGGGAACGTATGTTAGACTAAAGGGAGGATTACTTTGAGGGAAAAATTTGTAGTTTGTCTTTCAAATGTACAGTATCTTCTGTCCTGTTCAATACTCCTGGAACTTTTCTCTGGCACATCGTGCATGCAGTATAAAATATTTCCTGATATTAACTCAAATTTTACATACTGTATATACCCATTGAGCACAACATCAGTATGGAGGTATATGTAATCTTCGGGGTTTGTTTGTCTGTTAGTTAGCAAAACAACTCAAAAAGTTTTGGGCAGATTTTTATGAAACTTTCAGGTAATGTCAGAAATGGGATAAGGGACAAGTGTTTAGATTTTTTTGGGGGGGGGTCTAGACTATTTCTAGTACGTTACCTTACATTCCTGTTATGATACTCAACTTCTCTGTATGTACAGCCCCCCACAGAAACTAAGACAAAGAGGGTGGATGACTGACAAGAAGATCCACTCTGTGATTTTTCCACTAGAGAATGAAAATACTGAGACCAGAGAGTTTACCCTCTTGCAGCCTGTTTGGAAGGGACAGACGAACAAACCAAACATGCACAAACATGGAATTGTCATTTATCCTTCGATTTGCTCAAAATGTTACAGGCAGATTTTTATTAACTTTCAGGAAATGTTAGAAATGGGATAGGAAGAACTCATTTTTACACTTTGGGGGTGATCCAGATCACTATCCGGATTCAGTTTTTTTTTTTAAAGGACTTTTTACTATTGGGAGGTCTGTGCTCTCCGACTGCTTTTCCAGGTCTACTGTTTTATCTAGGTTTTGTTTACTTATTATATTTAAAGATAACATGCTCAACCTTAAAATACTCTGACAGTAAGGTATTAATTTATGTCTTAATGCATACTTTAATATGTACATTTTGTGTTGCCATTTTTTGTACAGGCATCATTTTGATAGGAGTACATTGCGTTTACTGTCAGTAAATTGAACATATGTGCTGAATAAGAATGCAGTGTATTTAAAATTAAAACTTTTACTTAACTACCACATTTACTTTATTCTTATTACACTACTTTGCACATATGTAATTGGATAAACTACATTTAGAATATGTAAATGTAGACAATAAAAATTGCAAGTGCAATGGAGTTGTGCCCTACTCATTGCTGGATTGTATAAAATACTTCCAATTTAAATACTCTACCGTGCTTTGTTACAAAACCATAAAGGATCTCACGTTCATAAACTAATTAGGGTCAATGAAGAGTGTACTACACTGACTTAGTCCTACCTGCAATCCTCTTCATCCACGAGGCCTCATCGATGCCCAGATTGTTGTTGAGAATCTTTAGGATGTTGCCCAGAATGAGGCTGAGGTGTTCGGAGGTGACGGTGGCACAGCAACTGCTGCTGCTGGCTGTCTGGTTTTCAGGTCCCCTTTCCCACCAGTAGGACAGGTAGTTACAAAGCATAGGCAGGACCACTTCAATCACATGGGGCATCTCTGTGTACCGTGCTCCAGATTCGGCCATGTCGTTGATGTCCTTCATCAGCCCGGCAAGTCGGGGCATACCGGGACACATTTTCTCAACTGAGTCTGGAATGCCGAGCACTAAAGACCCCAATGCGTCCTATTTAGAATCACATCTGAAGGATTTGGTGTTGTGAAGAAATAACATTTAACTTACTGGCTCGTTCCCGGCCACTCTTTGTGTTAAAAACCGAGCAGTGGTTATACATGTTGAGCATGGGTTCCAGGAAAGCCACAGGCATAGCCCCCGCCAAGGTGGCTAGACACTGACCGAGTGCTGGAAGCTGTCTGGGGGATCAGTCAGCATGGGTCAATTAATGGATTCAATTACAAAACCATTTATGGAATAACACGACAAACTAGCTTGGATACCTTTCTACGTAGATTGTCTTTCCGGTCCCCAGAGCATAAAGGCTGGTCAGGATCCGATAGCAGGACACTTGGACATCATCCACTGGAAAAGGGAAAACAACTTCAACTGAATCATGTCGCAACTCAGTAAGTCAGTAATTCAAGTAGCTTGGATTAGATGTCCTTCAAATGAGTAATACAGGGGACTTAAAATAGGCGGCCCGCCAAAGATCAGCCAAATAATGAAACCCTTAAGTCTCTCAAGAGAAGTCACTATCCATTCAGTACTCCCTCTGCTCTGCAGAGGGCAGCAGCGTACACTGTAAAAAAAATAAAGTTGAGAAAACGCAAATTTTCAAGGCAACATGATGCAACAAGATTTTTGCGTTTTCTCAACTTTTGACTACTATTGTTGACTTAACTAAGATTTACAAGTTGAGATAATAGTTATGTCATATGTCACATATGTCATATGTCATATGTCACATATGTCATGACATATGTCACATATGTCATTTGTCATATGTCACATATGTCATATGTCACATAACTCTTATCTCAACTTGTAAATCTTAGTTAAGTCAACAATAGTAGTCAAAAGTTGAGAAAACGCAAAAATCTTGTTGCATCATGTTGCCTTGAAATTTAGCGTTTTCTCAACTTTTTTTTTTTACTGTGTACATGCCCCAATGAAGCAGCAGTTGAAGAAGGTCAGTTGGATTTAAACTAGTATGGCGCTACCGACTCCACGGTGATGTCCACACATATGGATACTTTAGAAATTGCATAATTTTCTGTGTTTTGGCTTTTGTTTGTGTCCTTCAAAACTAAGCTTCTGGAAAACGGTGGCCAGAGTGAAGATTCTCCAAATACTTTTTTTTTATGTACGGTTTTTTGGACTTTCATAAGAAATGGGCAACATGTGAAGTGAAGTGAAGTGAATTACATTTATATAGCGCTTTTTCTCAAGTGACTCAAAGCGCTTTACATTGTGAAACCCAATATCTAAGTTACATTTAAACCAGTGTGGGTGGCACTGGGAGCAGGTGGGTAAAGTGTCTTGCCCAAGGACACAACGGCAGTGACTAGGATGGCTGAAGCGGGGATCGAACCTGCAACCCTCAAGTTGCTGGCATGGCCGCTATACCGCCCCGTATAAAAAACATTAGCTCATGTTTTAAATCTTCTTTAACAACAGAACAATTACTGTGCTTCACGGTCTATAAGCCACTATTTTCCCCCCCACTTTTTGAACCCTGCACTTTATACAATGCTGTGGCTAATTTTGAGATTTTTCTAGGTTCACATGCTTATCATGCTGCCAATAAATGTTGCATTGTCAGCATAATCTTGTGAGACTTTAACTCTGTGAACATCTAAAGGAACAACTCCACCAGCTTGTCTTTTCTTTGGCTTCTTTGTATTTGGTATTACCCTACCCTGAAGAGAAAAAATGGCGATGGTGACCATAGAAATATAATTTTAATTTATTGAAACAACATTAATGTTTCAAGAGAATGTGCACAAAAGCAAAAATGACACTGTTTGCCTGGTTGAATTTTTAAGTCTTGATGCTTTCTGCGAAGTTTAGATGATAGGATCAGACTTTTCCTTAAGAACAACATAAAATAATGTCCTGTGTCAGTGACATGTAATAGGGTGTACTCTCTTGGCGCCAATTAGTGACAACTGAGCATGATTTAAACACCCTAGTCTTCAGCATGTCCTTCATCCATCTAAGTCAAATGTGGGCACACCGGGCTCACTGCAATGAAAACATGGAACTGTAGAATCATTTACATAGTAAAAGTTAGACTTGTTCTCAAGACAAGAAGGTTAGCAAGGATGTCATGTCAGTGTTTTTTCTTATCAATGTATAATATGTCTTTTTCTCAGTCTTAACACTTACACTACATACAGTCGTGGTCAAAAGTTTACATACACTTGTGCTTACATGCACATGTACATTCAAATCACCAGACATGTATACTGTGTATATGTATATAATGTATCCATTTTTTTAACATAATTTTTTATATACATGTTACAGGTTATATATATTTTATTAATGAATGTATCAAATGTGATGAATATTTAATGGACCACAATGGAAACAAGCCTTTTGGCATTTTGAGCCATCCATTTGCCTTTTTAAAGCAATACATGGATTCAATTCTTTAAGATGTCAATAAACTTCTCAATCAATCAATCAATGTAAAGGACATAATGCCATGGCTGTGTTGAATTTAATAATTTCTACAACTCTTATTTTTTTGTGATAGAGTGATTGGAGCACATACTTGTTGGTCACAAAAAACATTCATGAAGTTTGGTTCTTTTATGAATATATTATGAGTCTACTGAAAATGTGACCAAATCTGCTGGGTCAAAAGTATACATACAGCAATGTTAATATTCGGTTACATGTCCCTTGGCAAGTTTCACTGCAATAAGGCACTTTTGGTAGCCATCCACAAGCTTCTGGCAAGCTTTTGGTTGAATTTTTCACCACTGATCTTGACAAAATTGGTGCAGTTCAGCTAAATGTGTTGGTTTTCTGATATGGACTTGTTTCTTCACCATTGTCCACACGTTTAAGTCAGGACTTTGGGAAGGCCAGTCTAAAACTTTAATTGTAGCCTGATTTAGCCATTCCTTTACCACTTTTGACGTGTGTTTGGGGTCATTGTCCTGTTGGAACACCCAACTGCATCCAAGACCTAACCTCCGGGCTGATGATGTTAGGTTGTCCTGAAGAATTTGGAGGTAATCCTCCTTTTGCATTGTCCCCTTTACTCTCTGTAAAGCACCAGTTCCATTGACAGCAAAACTGTCCCAGAGCATAATTCTACCACCACCATGCTTGACGGTAGGTGTGGTGTTCCTGGGATTTAAGGCCTCACCTTTTCTCCTCCAAACATATTGCTGGGTATTGTGGCCAAACAGCTCAATTTTTGTGTCATATATTTAAAATATTAACATTGCCCTGTGTATACATTTGACCCAGCAGATTGGGTCACATTTTTGTAGACCCATAATAAATTCATAAAAGAACCAAACATCATGAATGTTTTTTGTGACCAACAAGTATGTGCTCCAATCACTCTATCACAAAAAAATAAGAGTTGTAGAAATTATTGGTAACTCAAGACAGCCATGACATTATGTTCTTTACAAGTGTATGTAAACTTTTGATCACGACTGTATTAACAATTGCTTGGTCATGTTTTAGCTGTGCGAACTCACAAAGCAGGTCCACCCCAAAGTGGTGTTGTGTGATGTGCTCAAAGAGAGCAGTCAGGATGGGGAGGAGAGCCGCCGTGGTGTAGTTGATGTTCTGCGACACGCCTTTCATCTGTGAGCGCGAGTGAGTGAACTTCCCGAGCTTGAGGTTCTCCAAAGTCTTCTCCAGGTCCTCAGCGGCGTTCTCAAAGAACGTCCTCAGCCCCACCCGCACTGATTCGGAACCTGACTTCATCACTGTCCTGTCGTAGTAAAAAAAAGAGGTTGATCAAAACTCAGAAGCAAAAATACTGCATTAAAAATAAATCACTGGAATGACAGCACAGCACAAAGTACATGTTTGTATAATATGAGAGATCACCTCACTGCCTCTCTCACACACAGAAACATGACTGATTTATTCAATATATCACGTAAATATTTACATTAAACCCAAGGTGACTTTGCAGGAGTCAAGGCACACAAACTGTGCATTAATATGATTAGTGTGTCTATTTTCAGCATTTCGTAATTCCTAACATTATTACTAAATGAATAACAAGGCCTTGATGTGTCCCAGTAGAGTACAGTATGGCCTTCATTACGTGTGAGCGGCATTAACAAGCAGCACATTGTAAGCCTCGGGCATCGTTTGCTGCATACAACTTGTTTGCTTAATTAAATGCCAAAGGATGCTCTTTGCTCATGTCAGTGCTTCCACACGACACTCCAGCACTAAACATTTCATGACAAATATGTTTCTAATGAGATGAAACAGATTTGATTTTACGTCTTAGATATGCACTGGGAAAGGCTTGAAATGAAACAGTTTAAGAATTTCCAAACACTTTTGTCATTTTAGACCAGGGGTGTCAAACTCATATTAGATCGGGGGCCACATGGAGAAAAATCTACTCCCAAGTGGGCCTGACTGGTAAAATCACGGCACAATAACTTAAAAATAAAAACAACTTCAGAGTGTTGTCTTTGTTCAAAAATAGAACAAGCACATTCTGCAAATGTACAAATCATAATGTTGTTGTTAGTTCTTTTTACACTTACATGATACTGTTAATAGTATTATATCTTTATTTGTTGTTAGTTATACTTTCTGAATAAATTATGTGATAATGTTCATCAGTCAACTCATTGGTGTTTATTTTCAATATATCAAGATGAAAAAATAATGTCAAAATCAAATTACAGGATGTTATTTATGTAGTTTGATCATTTTCCTTGACTGGTGCACTAACATCATGTGGTTTATTACTATTTTTTTTTTTTTTTACATATGTAGCATCATAGATAGCATCAAAGATACAAAGAATTGCTATTGTGACATCTAGTGGACACATTTAGAACAGCTGTTTCTTTCATTCAAAAATGTCGGCTCATTTTTATACTTAGCAAACTCATCCCGTAGACTGGATAAAACCTGTTTGCAGGCCTGATCCGGCCCTCGGGCCGTACGTTTAACACCCGTTTTAGACGGAATATTTGGTGTGAGACTTGACACACTGTCATGTTTGCACCCACCTGGTATCCAGAGTGTGTGCCAGAATGTGCAGACAGCTCACCATGGTGGTCGAGTCACTTCCTAAGAGACAACAAGCATGCGTAAACAAATATCATGATGGGAGGAAAGTTGCTAGGACACGTTTCTAGGGAAATTTAGTAGGCTTTCATACAAAACATTTGTAATTTGTACTGCAAATTAGTAATAAAAAAACATAAAAACAGGGCATGCTGCAATTATTCCCTCCCCATATGGGAATTAAATTTAAATAAATTATACTCCCATCATTTCTGTTTGAAAATATAGCAATATATTCAAATATGGTTTGGAAAACTATAGGACATTCATGCTATTTATCGCCTTCAAGAAATTCCCGATTCTCCCGAAATTCTAAAATTACCAGGAAATACCCACTGAAATGAATAGGAAGGACATTTTTCCAAGTTCCACAATCCCCACATTTCTCAACCGATTCAATTATTTCTAACACCAACATGTTCAGCTCATTAATTCTATTACATGGCACCATCTTAGAAATATTACTAGATGTTCCCCTGTCAGTATGCTAATCTTAGCACGCTAACGTTTTATGCTAGCATTTGATCTAAATTCTTACTTTTTTCCCCTATAATCATGGATGGCGCCATGTTAAAAGTATGCTAGCCTTTCAACTGTTAGTATGCTAATATTAGCGTGCGAACATTAGCACGCTAATGTGTTATGCTAGCATTTTAGCAATTTTTTTTACATTTTAAACCTAAAAATCATGGCTTTTGTTACATAAACACACACACAAGTTGAGTGCATTCTAATGTTTTATGCAATCATTTTTACCTAGTTTTGTATTTTTTAACCTAATAAACATGTATTTTGTTACTTGTGTCTATCTTAGAAGTATGTTAGCTCATCACATGTTAGTAAGGTAATGTTTTTTTCTAGCATTTTAGCCAATATTGTGCATTGTAAACCTAGAAATCATGGATCTTGTTACTTGGCACCATGTTACAAATATGCTAGCTGCTTAGAATGCTGAGTTTTTATGCCAGCATTTTAGCTAATGTGATACATCTACAGCTAAAATATATACATTGTTACTTTGTAACCTCTTGAAATATGCTAACTCTTGTAACTATACCAACATTTGGCATTTCAAGATTCATACTACATTTCAGTACAGCTTCTGCTCCTCACCTCTCAAACCATTTCAACATTCAAACCATTTCAGCATTTAAATGATTTCAACATTCAAACCATTTCTACATTCATTCTACATTATATTAGCATTTCAGTTCAGTGTCAGCACTTCAACATTCAAACCATTTCAACATTCAAACTATTCTTACATTCATACTACATTCACACGCAATCCCTTCAGGAATAGCCTCATCTAGTTTCATATATATTTTTTGTTTTATCAAAACCCAAATACTTTCCCACCCAAAAACTGATAAATTATACATATGTGTATCTTAACAAATAAGAATATCTTTGAAAAGTTATTTCATTTTAGGGGTTCGAAATTAAAAAGTGAAATTCTTATATTACAGCACATAAATTATGTTTAAGAATGTAATTCTTAATTCATTAATACTTTTGATGGTTCTATCTTACAGCAAATACAAATCTCAAATGCAGTACCTTATAATTGGAAAAAAACTGACGACTGTTTGTAGCTCTAATCAGCAAATGAGCAGCAACAAGTATTTAATTGGTCTCTTAGGGCCTGATCTACTGAGATTCAAATACCATGCGCTTTACAGCGTGCGCAAACAATAAAATTGCATCTACAATTAGTGTGATCTAAGACTGTGTGTACAATAATCCTCACTCCTCAGATAAAAAATGCTTTCTAGCGAAGTTGTCGTTCTTTTGCTGTGTTCCTTCCATCTGTTGAGAGCCATACACAATCAAGTTGGTGGTGTGTGAATTTTCAAAGTTGACAATTTTGTGCCACAACCTTCGACTATTCAAGTGTGATGCATGATTTATAACCTTTCATTAACACATTCAAAGGCAATACAGCAGCAGCAGCAGCAGTTCAGGCTCCTTCTTTTTTTTAAGTTGGGTTGCAAATAATGTTATTAGCTGCAGAGGAGCGGTACGAGCAATTCAATGTGTCACGATGCAAAAAAAATAATTATATTGTATTTGCTAAAGCTTAGTTATTGTGAACGTTTTTTAATATGGCCATTTTTTAAATGTTTTTTTAGAGTGCTTTATCGTCATTGTTGGCCGCCTTGTACTAACAGTTTTCTCAATATGTTAAACATACAGAAAAGGGAAAGACGTGTGTTCTTGACTTACTGTACATACACAGATTGTGGATGACAGCCACAATTCCAATAAAAAGAGCAGTTCCCCCTTAAAATAGTTAACATAAATTTGTAAGATACACATATTTTTTTTCCAACACCTCCCTGTCTTTCCCTATGAATTTAAAGTGTGAATGAATTATCTTGGAGAAAGATTAAGATTCAATATAAGATTTGTATGATATGTTTAATTGTGCAAATGCAACCATATGATGTTCTTTAATGCAACTTGTTAAGCATGTCTGAAGCAAATTGATCGTAACCATAACCACGCACGCACGCATGCACGAACGCACGCATGTGCACGCACACGCACACGCACGCGCGCGCACACACACACACACACACACACACACACACACACACACACACACACACACACACACACACACACACACACACACACACACACACACACACACACACACGCACACACACTTGTATTTGTTACCTTCTTGAGACCTCTGAAAAATGCCTACCTCTTTAGGACCACCCTTTCTAGATATATAAAAGATTTGTATTTACAACATTAATCATATACACACACTATGTAAATATAAAAAAGCTTGTTGTGAAAAATGAGTTGGAATTTGACAAGAAAAAGGTCACAATTTCACAAGAAAAACTTGAGAATTTTGGCAGTATTATAATAAAAGTCTTAATTTTACTCAACGCAAGTCAAAATGTTACAATAAAAACTGAACATTTGTGCAATATTATGATAAAAGTTGGAATTTTACTCAATAATAGTCGCAATTTTACAATAAAAGCTTCAAATGTTGGCAATTTTATGAAAAGAGTTGTAATTTTACTCGACAAAAGTCACAATTTTATAAGAAAACTGTAAAATGTTGGCAATTTTATAATAATAATCGGAACTTCATTTGGAAAAATTATGACAAAAGTCATCATTTTACTCAAAAAATGTCACTGTTTTACAAGAACAACAAAAGAATTGGCAATATTATAATAAAAGATTTCACCACCAGGGGTGCAAAATGAGATCTCTATTTGTTGTTTTTTGTAATGTGCTTAAGGCCGATGAAAAACGAGTCACGGACCACAGATGGCCCCTGTGCCGCACTTTGGGCAACCCAGCTATAGAAGTTAACTGTTAATGGCCACTGCAGTCTTAGTACCGTAGTGTATTTGTTCATCCTATGGTCACATATAGGACGCGGGTTGTCTTAAGTCAGCACCGGAAGTTGTAAAATCAGCTGTTAACCTGGCAGGATTTTTCGAGGATTAATAGGGAAGTCCTTCTTTAGCTGCCGTCTTGTTTTATCATATATTGCTGTCTTTGCACCTGTCAATGTTTACTTTTGTATGCACACTAAATCATCAAAAATCCTGACTTCGGAGCAATGTTCACAGACTCTAGTATTCGGCCCTCTATTAGATGCAATGGTTTTCCTTATTGGGACCATGATTTCGGTCCTAACTTGTTCACCGGTCCTCATATGGAAGGTACTTTTCCTTGTTGATGTCTGCACGCACACACACACACACACACACACACACACACACACGCACACACACACACACACACACACACACACACACACACACACACACACACACACACACACACACAAAGAGGGGAGCAGCTTACCAAAGAGAGAAATCCTATGTCTTACAAGAGCTGCCAGTTTACAAAACAAGCTAGAGGTGTGAAGGTTAGAAAAGGGAAGGAAGTCAGAAAGTTACAAAGGGTACAGATAGTAGATAATGATCAGTAAATGTTACTGTCATGCTGTGTGCAGTAGTTGTGTGTGGATGAAATATAAGGGAAGGTTGTGACCTGGTGACCATTTCCTTCTCCTTGTTGGAGGCGTAGCCGCTGCTACTCAGATTCTTATTGGGTGATGAAAGGAAGTAGAGGGAGTGATTCTTGAAGTATTGGTCAATGAGCGGTAGAAGCACCTGGGAGCACAACATCAGCATGACAATCAAAATAATACATAAGATTTGTATAAAGAATCTCTTACAAATCTCATTCTTACTTTGGCAAAAAACTTGATTTCTTGCTCATGAGGCGACCTGTCTGTTTTGCCGCTGGAAGCCATGGCCTCTGGAATGAATGTATATCAACATTAAAATAAAAAAGGACTTGAAAAAATGTGTCAAAGGTGCATCCGTATTATACCTAGATGTGAGATGAACTCCTGGGCGCAGTCAACATACTTGAGCAGCTTCTTGAGGAACCTGTAAGCAAACCTTTTCTCCATGAACGAGGAATCCTGCTCCAAGTCCTTCAGACCTCTGCAAACCAATACATGAAATGATAATTACCTTTATGAACGGCTATCATGTAAACCACACTGTCCAACGGCCACTTTAGGAAACTGTTTGCCATTTTAGTGTTCACCTTGTGATGCTGTAGCCACTGATTTGAAGGAAGCGGAAGAGGTCCTGAGCCTTCTCTCGATCACGAGCCTTCTCTTTGGCTGTCAGCGTTTCGTAGGGAACCAGCAAAGGGTGTGTACCTCCACCTGGTGAAACACTGAACCTTGTGATATGTGGCATCAACTATGTTATTTTGCAGGAAAGCACTGGTCAAGTGGTTTTGACCTTTTTACTAGGCAATAGGGATCGGTGGCATAGCCTAAAATCTTTAATGTGATACATATCACAAGCAATTTTTTTGGTATATAAATACACAACCTCTTCAAATTACGTTACAAAGGCTCCTAAAGTGGCTACTGACATCTCAGTTGTATAATTTTCTCAAAATTATTATTAACTTGATAATTAACTCTTAATATCTGGTTACTTTCTGTTGTAACATGGTTCTATCTACACTTCTGTTAAAATGTACTAAGCAGCACTTATTCTTCTGTTGTTTGGATACTTTTCATTAGTTTTGGGTAATACGCATAGGCAGTATTGGTCATACCAATGCTGATACTGATCCTTAAAATTGTTGTCGTTATTCAGTGAATGATTACATTTTTTATCACAATTATAATCACACAAGATGGCAGTGTAACAATGTCAATTACATATTTACATGTTTTGCTACTATTGTCTGAGATTTAAATCTTTTGGCTTGAATTTTTAAAGTCCTCCTGTGTCCATGACCTTATATCCTGAGTTTATAAACAAAAACCAAAAACGATAAACAATTTTGTGATGTAAAATAAAAATCCAACCAATCACTGTAGTATCGACCATATACTGATACAATACTTGGTGTCGCTACTGTTGATATTTGTATCGATCCGCCCACCTTTTGTTACATTACAGAGCTCTAGCTCTACTACAGGCTTATTGTATCCTCCTACAGTGTGTAGTGTAGCATGTTTAGTTATTCCTAATCCTCCAATGATAATAATAATATGAGTTTACCTGTTGCCATGGAGGTGAGGATCGCTGACTTAGAAACAGCTTTGCATTGCGGAGGGACGTTAGCCGCTAGCTCGCGAAAGATGATGCTACTGTGCTATAAGGTAACCATCCGTTCGTTGTTATTGTCAAATGTGCGAGACACAGCTAAAATGTGTCATCAACGAGCATTATCACAATTTAACGATTTATGTCATTTCTATCGTATATCATCTATGTCTTGCAACGCTACCATTGACTGACCCTTGACCATATAGGCTATTGGAAATCTTGAGTGCTTTGGTGATGCAGCTATTGCAAAATCACAAATGTAAAACTAAAACACAAACCGTCATATCATGTGCTTTGAATCCGCACAAACTTGTGTGCACACAGTTTATAAACAGGAAATACCATAACAACCCAAATATAAGCCAAGCCTGAGTAGAAGACTACCCCTCTTTTTTAACTGGTAATAGGATATTATTAAAAATAAAATATGTTTAGGTGCTCAATAGTTTGATGAGGGTGCTTCAGTGATCACCATTATCTTAAAATTAGCATCATCCTGTTGTTTCTCGTATGGGTCTGTGTGTCGCTGCTGCTCTTCAAGTCACTCGAGTGTGAGTGACAGAAAGAAAAAAACTGCTTGGAAACAGTCAGTTGCGCCACCAGTTGGTTTGCCTGTATACATCTCTAGACCCTGATTGTACAACGAGGAAGCTTTTTTGATACTGTCTTCTAGGGAAAAATGTCTTATATTTTCGGGTCAATACGGTAAAATTAGGCTCATTAGCATATCACCTCTATATCCAAGGTCACTCTTTTTCCTTTTGGCCCAGATGTTATGGCTATTTTCAGCCACCACCTCCACCATTCCCTTTTAACCAAAGACAAAAATTAGAAACAAATGTCAATTCTAATCAGCATTCAGTAAAAAGTAGGGATGAGCATACAAATAATCAAAATAAACATTATGAAAGTAAATTACCGGTACATAATTAATTAAATGACATGTCTAAGGTGTACACTGCTTTCTGCCCGAGTGCAGCTGGGCTGGGATGGGCTCCCCCCACGCGCCCCACACCGCAACCCATAGAGGGACAAGCAGTAGAAAATGGATGGATGGATGGATGTTTAAATCAACTGAGACAAAGTTGAGTGCATTACTCTGTTGCAACCAGCAGAGGTGCTGTTCGTCCAGTTGCAACTAGTTTGGCACACAACATCAGCTGTGGGAAATTGAGCTGACCATTTGTTAAAATAATAAACTCCCCTGGGAAGCAGTGCTTTGCTCAATTCAATAGCATTGAAATAGGAGCTCAGAATATTCAAAGAGATATGATCTCATCCTAATATAATGAATCAATTAATTGGTAGTTGATTTACTCTAACAAGGAAATTAAAGAAAATGCCCATCCCTGTTGAAATAACTACTTTAAATAAAAACATTTTTGAAAAGAATAATCAAAAAAATGTTTGGTCACTCACTTGGAGCTCCCTGGATAGAACCACATTGCTTGTGTCTACTGGACTGGGATGAAATCCGTTCGCCTAAAAATGTTCAAAGAAATTGAAATGAATGATTCTGCTATCTTATTACTCTATTTTAAAAAATGTCCACTATACTTGTGAAGCCTGAGAGATCTTTCGAATCTTTTCATTCTCCCTGTGATGAGACATGCTCTCTCCATCTCTGGCTCGGTCAACACTCCAGCCCATTGCCAGCATGCTTTTCAATGACTCCCTGATTGGCCATCTGTAAATGTCTTTCTCCTGAACACCAGAAGGCAACATTTTGAAATAATTACTCTCTACATAGTCCTTTAGTTACAAAACCCAAAACCAGTGAAGTTGGCACGTTGTGTAAATTGAAATAAAAACAGAATACATTGATTTGCAAATCCTTTTCAACCTATATTCAATTTAATGCACTGCAAAGACAAACTATCTAATGTTTAAACTGGTAAACTTTGATATGTTTTGCAAATATTAGCTGATTTGGAATTTAATGCTTGCATCATGTTTCAAAAATCTGGCAAAGGTGTCAAAAAAGACTGAGAAAGTTGAGGAATGCTCATTAAACACTTATTTGGAACATCCCACAGGTGAACAAGCTAATTAGGTACAGGTGGGTGCCATGATTGGGTATAAAAGCAGCTTCCATGAAATGCTCAGTCATTCACAAACAAGGATGGGGCGAGGGTCACCACTTTGTGAACAAATGCGTGAGCAAATTGTCAAACAGTTTAACATCTCTCAACCAGCTATTGCAAGGAACTTAGTGATTTCACCATCTACCGTCCGTAATATCATCAAAAGGTTCAGAGAATCTGGAGAAATCACTGCATGTAGGTCGAAAACCAACATTGAATGCCTGTGACCTACGATCCCTCAGGCGGTACTGCATCAAAACCGACATCAGTGTGTAAAGGATATCATCACATGGGCTCAGGAACACTTTAGAAAACCACTGTCAGTAACTACAGTTTGTCGCTACATCTGTAAGTGCAAGTTAAAACTCTACTATGCGAAGGGAAAGCCATTTTACAGCAACACCATAAAAACGCTGCCAGCTTTGCTGGGCCCAAACTCATGTAAGATGGACTGATGCAAAGTGGAAAAGTGTTCTGTGGTATGACGAGTCCACATTTCAAATTGTTTTTGGAAACTGCGGACGTTGTGTTCTCCGGACCAAAGAGGAAAAAAAACATCCGCACTGTTATAGGCGCAAAGTTCAAAAGCCAGCATCTGTGATGGTATGGGGGTGTATTAGTGCCCAAGACATGGGTAACTTACACATCTGTGAAGGTACCATTAATGCTGAAAGGTACATACAGGTTTTGGAGCAACATATGTTGCCATCCAAGCAACGTCTTTTTTTATGGACGCCCCTGCTTATTTCAGTAAGACAATGCCAAGCCACATTCTGCATGTGTTACAACAGCGTGGCTTCTAGTAAAAGAGTGCGGGTACTAGACTGGCCTGCCTGTAGTCCAGACTTGTCTCCCATTGAAAATGTGTGGCGCATTATGAAGTACAAAATACGACAATAGAGACCCCGGACTGTTGAACAACTTAAGCTGTACATCAAGCAAGAAGGGGAAAGAATTCCACCTGAAAATCTTCAAAAATTGATTTCCCCAGTTCCCAAACGTTTACTAAGTGTTGTTAAAAGGAAAGGCCATGTAACACAGTGGTAAAAATGCCCCTCTGCCAAATGTTTTGCAATGTGTTGCTGCTATTAAATTCAAAGTTAATGATTATTTGCCAAAAAAAATAAGTTTCTCAGTTCAAGCATTAATTATCTTGTATTTGCAGTCTATTCAATTGAATATAAGTTGAAAAGGATTTGCAAATCAATGTATTTTGTTTTTATTTACGAATTACACAATGTGTCAAATTCCCTGGTTTTGGGTGTACATCAAATGGACAAAAGTACTGGGACACATCTTTTATTCAATTATTTGAATCAATAAAGAGTCAGGATATACCCTTATTATTCATCTTAACAGGACCTTTATGACATTTCAACCTTAATAATACAAAAACAACAGTGTTTCATATATATTCATTAATTTGTGGCAATTTCTCACCACGAGTACATTTGGACCGCCAAAATTAGATTTGGCACTACCTGTTAGGTGGCGGTATGCATTATAATTTCACTTCTTAACAGCTCATACGCACCTGATCTGCTAGAGACTTAGAGGACATTGCAGGATCAGTGTTGCCAACTTAACAACTTCATTGCTACATTTAGTTAGTCTTCGGACCCCTCCAGATAATGGGGGCTTGAGCTACTAAGATCCAAATAACACAAACTAAATAGCGTGTGCAAGCTAATGAATTGTTTGTACTAATAGTGGGTATGTTGCATGTGATCTGCTAAGAGCGGCTGTACAACTGATAATTGATAAAGTGCAAAAGTGACATAGACCGTCCTATTAAAATGAGGATTTTTTGTGTACTACCGGCATTTATGTGCACATAGAGAAACTCAATTCCCTCCAAATTCATGTTATCACGCTCCACACCTGTATAGGGTTTTGCAATGTTGTTGAACAAGCAGCACTCGATTCACAAACGCCTCATTGTGTCATTTTTAGTTTACGGATGTTTACGTCGCGCCAAATGTCTCCGTGTGCAGACCATGTCTCAGTGTACGTGCGCTTCAGTCATTTATTCATTCATTTTGCATGCCGCTTGAAGACATCGGGGGCTGCCATGTTGATGACATCACTTCCTGTTGTACATGCAGGTACGGCCGTTTAAAAAAGGCTGGGCCCCCTACGTCACATCCTGTTTACATGCTGTACACACCATTGCGGCCATTAGAAGAGTTTCAAGGCTGGCGGCCCTTCTGACAACTTTATTTTCACAATTGTTGCCTCAAACTGCTCGTTATGCTAACTCTAGTGGTGACTACGTAAAGCCACTGCTTGTTTAACACTCCCAAACTCCCAGTGTGATCAACAATGTCAAAAATATTCCCAGACACATAGTAAAATGATTTTCTATTCTGGTTTTGTAGTGCACGAACAATACTTGTGTGTGTTTGCGTGTTGACATTTAAGCTTGCTGTAATGTTGTGTAATGTAATGTTGAGATTGTTCATTACATCCTTGTTATGTTAGTTAGATGATATGAGGACACATTTATATTTATATATGTATTTATATATATATATATATATATATATATATATATATATATATATATATATATATATATATATATATATACACTACCGTTCAAAAGTTTGGGGTCACATTGAAATGTCCTTACTTTTGAAGGAAAAGCACTGTACTTTTCAATGAAGATAACTTTAAACTAGTCTTAACTTTAAAGAAATACACTCTATACATGGCTAATGTGGTAAATGACTATTCTAGCTGCAAATGTCTGGTTTTTGGTGCAATATCTACATAGGTGTATAGAGGCCCATTTCCAGCAACTATCACTCCAGTGTTCTAATGGTACAATGTGTTTGCTCATTGGCTCAGAAGGCTAATTGATGATTAGAAAACCCTTGTGCAATCATGTTCACACATCTGAAAACAGTTTAGCTCGTTACAGAAGCTACAAAACTGACCTTCCTTTGAGCAGATTCAGTTTCTGGAGCATCACATTTGTGGGGTCAATTAAACGCTCAAAATGGCCAGAAAAAGAGAACTTTCATTTGAAACTCGACAGTCTATTCTTGTTCTTAGAAATGAAGGCTATTCCACAAAATTGTTTGGGTGACCCCAAACTTTTGAACGGTAGTGTATATATAGTATACATACAGCAATGTTATATTTGGTTACATGTCCCTTGGCAAGTTTCACTGCAATAAGGCACTTTTGGTAGCCATCCACAAGCTTCTGGCAAGCTTCTGGTTGAATTTTTGACCACTCTTCTTGACAAAAATGGTGCAGTTCAGCTAAATTTGTTGGTTTTCTGACATTGACTTGTTTTTTCAGCATTGTACACATGTTCTCAATGGGGTTTAAGTCAGGACTTTGGGAAGGCCATTCTAAAACCTTAATTCTAGCTTGATTTAGCCATTCCTTTACCACTTTTGTTACAATCAAATCAAATTAGCTTCATGGCATGGCCTCTTAAAGGCCTACTGAAACCCACTACTACCGACCACGCAGTCTGATAGTTTATATATCAATGATGAAATCTTAACATTATAACACATGCCAATACGGCCGGGTTAACTTATAAAGTGACATTTTAAATTTGCCGCTAAACTTCCGGTTCGAAACGCCTCTGCGGATGACGTATGCGTGTGACGTAGCCCGGCGAACACGGGTATGCCTTCCACATTGAAGCCGATACGAAAAAGCTCTCTTTTCATTTCATAATTCCACAGTATTCTGGACATCTGTGTTCGTGAATCTGTTTCAATCATGTTCATTGCATTATGGAGAAGGAAGCCAAGCAAGCAAAGAAGAAAGTTGTCGGTGCGAAATGGACGTATTTTTCGAACGTAGTCAGCCACAACAGTACACAGCCGGCGCTTCTTTGTTTACATTCCCGGAAGATGCAGTCAAGATGGAAGAACTCGGATAACAGAGACTCTAACCAGGAGGACTTTTGATTTGGATACACAGACGCCTGTAGAGAACTGGGACAACACAGACTCTTACCAGGATTACTTTGATTTGGATGACAAAGACGCAGACGTGCTACTGTGAGTATGCAGCTTTGGCTTTTTTTTGCGTATGTACGTAACTTTTTTAAAATATATAAGCTTTATGAACCTTGGGTTAGGTGAACGGTCTTTTGGGCTGAGTGATTGTGTGTGTTGATCATGTGTTTGAATTGTATTGGCGTGTTCTATGGAGCTAGGAGCTAGCAGAGGAGCTAGGAGCTAGCATAACACGTACCGTACCGTACGTGCGCGTCACGTACTAACTTTTTAAAAATATATAAGCTTTATGAACCTTGGGTTAGGTGAACGGTCTTTTGGGCTGAGTGATTGTGTGTGTTGATCAGGTGTTTGAATTGTATTGGCGTGTTCTATGGAGCTAGGAGCTAGCAGAGGAGCTAGGAGCTAGCATAACAAACACGCAGGTGTTATTATGCAGGATTAATTTGTGGCATATTAAATATAAGCCTGGTTGTGTTGTGGCTAATAGAGTATATATATGTCTTGTGTTTATTTACTGTTGTAGTCATTCCCAGCTGAATATCAGGTACCGTGAGTATGCAGCCTTGGCTGCTAAACATTCGATAACTTGACCGTATGTGCGCGTCACGTACGTAACTTTTTAAAAATATATAAGCTTTATGAACCTTGGGTTAGGTAAACGGTCTTTTGGGCTGAGTGATTGTGTGTGTTGATCAGGTGTTTGAATTGTATTGGCGTGTTCTATGGAGCTAGGAGCTAGCAGAGGAGCTAGGAGCTAGCATAACAAACACGCAGGTGTTTTTATGCAGGATTAATTTGTGGCATATTAAATATAAGCCTGGTTGTGTTGTGGCTAATAGAGTATATATATGTCTTGTGTTTATTTACTGTTGTAGTCATTCCCAGCTGAATATCAGGTCACCCTCGGCTCTCACAGCATCTTCCCTATCTGAATAGCTTCAACTCCCCACTAGTCCTTCACTTGCACTTTACTCATCCACAAATCTTTCATCCTCGCTCAAATTAATGGGGAAATTGTCGCTTTCTCGGTCCGAATCTCTCTCACTTCATGCGGCCATCATTGTAAACAATAGGGAACTTTGCGTATATGTTCAACTGACTACGTCACGCTACTTCCGGTAGGTGCAAGCCTTTTTTTTATCAGATACCAAAAGTTGCAATCTTTATCGTCGTTGTTCTATACTAAATCCTTTCAGCAAAAATATGGCAATATCGCGAAATGATCAAGTATGACACATAGAATAGATCTGCTATCCCCGTTTAAATAAAAAAAATTCATTTCAGTAGGCCTTTAACTTCATGTGAGTGATTATGATTGACAACACCTGTTGACATTTCCTAGCCCATTTAAATAGGGCTCATGTGATGCAGTCATTAGACTCGGTTACAAACGCGACAATGGAAAAGTCAAAGGAACTCAGCACAGATCTGACAGATTGACTTGAACAAGTCAGGAAAGTCACTTGGAGCCATTTCAAAGCAGCTTAAGGTCCCAAGAGCAACTGTGCAGACAATTGTTCGTAAGTATAAAGTGCACGGCACAGTTTTGTCACTGCCACGATCAGGAAGAAAACACAAGCTATCATCTGCTGCTGAGAGAAAGTTGCTCAGGATGATCACGAGTCAACCGAGAACCACCAAAAATCAGGTCTGCAGTGAATTGGAAGCTGTTGGAACACAGGTGTCAGTGTCCACAGTCAAGCATGTTTTGCATCGCCATGGACTGAGAGGCTACCATACAAGAAGGAAGCCCTTGCTCCAGAAGCAACACCTTAAGACTTGTCTAAAGTTTGCTGCTGATCTCATGGACAAAGATAAAACCTTCTGGAGGAAATTTCTGTGGTCAGATGAAACAAAAAATTATGTTTGGAGGAGAAAAGGTAAGGCCTTTTATCCCAGGAACACCATGCCTACCGTCAAGCATGGTGGTGGTAGTATTACGCTCTGGGCCTGTTTTGCTGCCAATGGAATTGGTGCTTTACAGAGAGTAAATGGGACAATGAAAAGGAGGATTACCTCCAAATTCTTCAGGACAACCTAAAATCATCAGCCCGGAGGTTGGGTCTTGGGCGCAGTTGGGAGTTCCAACAGGACAATGACCCCAAACACATGTCAAAAGTGGTAAAGGAATGGCTAAATCAGGCTAGAATTAAGGTTTTAGAATTGCCTTCCCAAAGTCCTGACAATGTGGACAATGCTGAAGAAAAAAGTACATGTCAGAAAACCAACAAATTTAGCTGAACTGCACCAATTTTGTCAAGAGGAGTGGTAAAAATTCAACCAGAAGCTTACCAGAAGCTTGTGGATGGCTACCAAAAGTGCCTTATTGCAGTGAAACTTGCCAAGGGACATGTAACCAAATATTAAAATTGCTGTATGTATACTTTTGACCCAGTAGATTTGGTCACATTTTTAGTGGACCTGTAATAAATTCATAAAAGAACCAAACTTCATGAATGTTTTTTGTGACAAACAAGTATGTGCTCCAATCACTATATCACAAAAAAAAGAGCTGTAGAAATTATTGGAAACTCAAGACAGCCATGACATTATGTTTTTTACAAGTGTATGTAAACTTTTGACCATAACTGTACATATTAGGGCTGTCAAAGTTAACGCGAAAACGCGTTAACATAATAATTTCAATAACAGCACTAATTTTTTTAACGGGCGATTAAGGCACACGTGTCCATTTTGACTCTCGGGGAGTGCCGTAGCGGAGGAACCGTGGCTGTAGTTCACTTGTTATTTATGAGCCACAAGCAAGCAGAAATGGACAATGGAAAGTCTACCTTATAGAAATATCAGGTAAAGCCATGGCAAGTTGTTCTCCCGACAAAAAATGACTCTTTTTCGCATTGAGAAGAGGTGACATCCTTGCAGCAAAAGCCTGCTGCGCGTGTGGTTCAGGTGGGTGGTGCTTCACTTCCGTGTTTAGATTACCGTTAAGGTGCAATAATAACAAAACATTTAGAATGTTACTGTGACTGATTTAGTAAGTAAGATGACATAAAAGCTCAACATAAATGAAAGACAGCCGGTAGGATGTCGAAAGGAGACTTTTTTTTTTTATTGCAAACAGTCGACCTGACATAAAAACATGTCAAGACACTCAAACCAATCACACACTTTTCCGGCTTCAAAATAAATGTGCTACGCTATACATCCAGTTTAACTGTATTTACAAAATGAAATTGTTTTACATTACAATCATACTTTGTCACTAGGGATGGGCACCAGATCCGGTACTTTTTTGGCACCGACCAAAACCAGCCGGCACTACCGGGAACCGATTCACGTAAGATCCAGCGGTGCCATGTTTCGTTGCCTAGGTTTCGCGTGACTTCACGTCTGTCTGAATTAGCACAAGAAAAAATTAAACCGCAGTCAGACGTACTGTGCTTCAACATACGGGTATTATTATGGTTTGTGTATAAGGACCCCAAAATGGCACCTTTTAGGAGACCTATTATCTGGCGTTTCTTTCGCCCCATAATGCAAAACCAACTTTTTTTTACCTAATAGTACCTGCTGTTGTGTATTTGGGATATGCATAAGTCCCAAAAAATTTAAATATACCATGTAGGCATTGCGGATATCCTTAACAATCTTGCCTTCCTTCATACTTCGTCAAAACACACTGCTTTCCTAACCGGTGACTGTCATCGGATTATTCATATATGGTATAGAATGTACCCAAAGCGCTAAAAACTACAACAAAGATGACGGGGAGAAGATGCAGTTGAAGTTGAGCTATATACATAAGTCCGCCCACCAAACAACGCATCCTGAAGAGACGGTCGGTCAGAAAGCGGCTTGAAGATGGTCTGTAAAACATTCTATGCAACATTTTGACAAGGGAACCACTATTACTTGTTATGTGGACCACAAGGAAGAAGTTAAGGTGGAAAAGAAAAGATAATATGACCTCTTTAATGCGCCATATAATCTGGTGCGCTTTATGAAAGAAAATAGACCCGTTAATCGACAGTGCACTTTAGTGTGCTTTATGGTCCAAAAAATATGGTATTCGTTACAGGAGCAGAGGGCACCCTCACAAGCACGGGGAGTGTGCATTACCATTACTGTGAAGGGCGAGGTGTGGAAGCATGAAGAACACCTGGGGAGGTGTGGAAGCATGCAGAACACCTACACAAGCGTGCAAAAGAACTAGAACACTGATTAAGAGCGAAGCTATCTTTCATATCATGAGTGGCCTTTGACCGAACAAATATTGTTCACACAGAATCAATTAATCACAGACAGGCTGTCGGGGATGACCCATTTTTAGTTCCTGCAAATATAATAGCTGGTTGTCCCATTACTTTTGTCCAGGTATCCAGCAAAAGATCATCATCGTACTGTAAAACGTATGTTCCATACCTTCTCTGTCAGAGCTTTGTATGTCCTGAGCTGTGGGTGAGTCCTGGCCTTCTCATCCACACAGTCTCCATACTTCCACCCAAGCAGCACCTGAAGAACAATCACAGTGAGTCCATTGTGTCTCTAATCACTACACAGACATTGTTTATTTGTTGACTATCTTGGTAGAAGATATGTTACACGCAACAATATGTCCCAATTTTGCTCTACTCAGCTGTCTTTTCACAAATGGAATCATGCATTATGTAGCAGGAACAATATAAAACATGGTTCTCTATACAGAAAGAAAGCAGTCTTATTGTCACGCCTCATTAGCTTTACCTTCTCTGCTGACCATCTCTCATGAGAATGTTCAGCATACTTGTTGACAAAGTGTTCAAGCTTCTCTGGTAGGGCAATGCTGAAAAACAAATGTGCATATTAATAATGGGGATAATAATGTTTGTACAGCATCAAACGTGTATGTGGATTGTCACTTACTGAGCAGTGGTGAACGGTTTGGGGTCAAAGTTTCCATGAGTATCTACAGAAAGTGGCTTCTCCATGCTGCTACCAATGGATGCATCCACGTAGTCGGGTGGCAACGCTCCAGCTATGGCGCTCAGGCAGGGCATCGCCATCTTGAACAGATCTGGGTCATATTTCTGCAAAAAAGGAAGAAGAAAACCTAATTGAAGTATTGTCATCCATCGGTTGCTCATTAAAGTCGTTGGGACAAGAATGTAGCGACAACAAGACAGAGAAGTAGCCTGTAGAAGAGACATTAACAATGAAGAGCTCAGGCACAAGTATACTTGAGGCTTCAGATCAATATCGTCCATTTGGATATTGATGTTTTTAATGTGGGCCGTTTGCAAAGCCTCCTCAAATGAGCATGCATTTAGAAAGATGTGCTGAGTCCAGACGTTTACAATATTTCAATGTATTAATGCCTGGATGTCTTTTGTACACATGCATGTTCATCAACTTTAAATAATACAACAAAATGTTCATTAGGTGCTTTCACTAAGCACATTCTATAGTCTCTGACTCTTTAACAGGCATAAGGCTTTGGATTCTGTCCGCCGGTTACCTCGACCATGGAGTTTATTGAATGCAAAATGAAAGTTGCTTTGTGTATGCGAGTTCAGGGGATATAATGTCCAAGGTTCTGGGTTGCATGTTTTTTTGTTTAATTTGGGCCGCACTTAGTTTAAATGGACCTGTCTTCATGTAATATTGGCTTCCTATGAAGAACAGCACGTTGTTAGGTTTCACAACTTTAGAGGTAAAAGAAGATATGTGTAAAAGTAAGTATTAGTTTAGTAAGCATTTGATTTTTAAATCAGTTTAGTGATGTATAACACTAGGCATGTCTGTGACAGCCCAAACCTACTCAGTGGCTTATTGGTTAGAGTGTTCGCCCTGAGATCGGTGGGTTGTGAGTTCAAATCCCAGCCGAGTCTTACCAAAGACTATAAAAATGGGACCCATTACCTCCCTGCTTGGCACTCAGCATCAAGGGTTGGAATTGGGGGTTAAATCACCAAAATGATTCCCGGGCGCGGCCACCGCTGCTGCCCACTGCTCCCCTCACCTCTCAGGGGGTGAACAAGGGGATGGGTCAAATGCAGAGGACAAATTTCACCACACCTAGTGTGTGTGAAAATCATTGGTACTTTAACTTTAACTTAAATCAAACGGATGCCTCACCCTTTGGGCGAGCGAGTCAAACACTCCCCAGAAGATCTTTTTGGTGAGCTGCAGTTCGTCCTCCGAAGCCGTGCCATAGCTGCCCCAGCCAGATGGGAGGCAATAGTACTTCCAGTTCTGCTCATAATGGTTGGTTAGCAGCTGGAGGACACAGAGGGGGGAAACCACTTCATTTGATTAATTGAATATAGAAAAATGGCTTTTAATCACACAAACAATAAATATGGAGACTATAATTATGCACAATAAAACAGCCGGAGCAAATAAGATCTCTAGGTGTAGATACAGTACCGTGTGTGGAAAATACTATTCACAGGCTAGTCACATCTTATAATGTTTGCTCTTTTTTTCCCTGGCGGCCAGACGGATGAAGTGGATCAGCAGAGCCAACAAGCTTGTAATCTCAAAGTCCATGTTTTTTTTCTATTGACTGTATGCCTCTTCCACACTTTCACTTTATCACAGATTTGTGTACAAAAAAAGTGTATATGTAAGAGAGAGGGAGCAATCAGTTATTTTACCAATAAAAACACACTGTAGGGAACAACTGTGACCATGCAGAAGAAAAGAAAAGGTCTGATAATGAGGCATGCAGGCAAGGCAACCATAGGGGAATGTGATAAGAGATGGAGGCTGCCAACAGAATTTTTAAAAGAGTGAATTATATGTCGGCCACCCTGAGAGGCATCTTGCAGTATTCAGTCAGCAAGGGCACGTCAAAGACGAGGTGGTGCAGAAGCTGCTGCAGCATAGAAGGGCGAAGGTGCCTGCAGAAAGGTGAGAAAGAGATAAGCGTGGCCCCCTGAGCTTCTTTTGACCACCGTTACTGACTTGGGAGACAAGCCAGATCCGATTTATTGTTAATCTCAACCCCTGTCGGCGCAGATAAATGTGCCTTTTGTGCTCTCCTCACTTGCAGACAGCCAGCAGGCACTCTTCAATGGCGTCTCTCTGGGCCTTGGTGAGGGACCTGCCTTTGGAGAGGCGATAGATGGTGTGCAGTGTGGAATCGATGAGCGTGGCGTGGTGCTCGGTGCCAGCGAAGAGGGGCGCGCAGCGGGTGAGGAGGGGGAGTATGGCTGAGCCGATGTAACGGTTCATGGCCAATGCCGTCTCGGTGGTGCACAGACCCTCCTGCAGAAAGATGTGGGAGATGGGAGATATTAGTCTCCGGCTACATTCACACTGCATGGTAAGATGTCCAAATCAGATTTTTTTGGTCAAATACGATGTTTTTATGAAGTCAAAAACATGTGATGTCTAATGTGAACGCAATGTCCCGCCCGCATAAAGACATATGAGGTCATAACGTCACATTGACATGAGTTCCTGTATGTACATTTATACACATATATGTATATGTGTATATACATATATACATATGTGTACATACACATATATATATATATATATATGTATATAGATATATTTATATATACATATATGTACATACATGTACATATATTTATTTCATGTAAAGCATGAAATAAATACTTGAACACATGCATTCAAGCTAGTTTTTCATTTTTGAAATATCGAGTGATAATTTTTACGTATTGTTTTTTAATCACCCCGTATGCATATATATATATATATATATATATATATATATATATATATATATATATATATATATATATATATATATATATATATATATATATATAATGTAATGTAAATATTTATAAATATAAATCGCCTCTCAGAGCTGCCTCCTTATCGTGGTAGAGGAGTTTTTGTGTCTCAATCATCCTGAGAGCTACGTTGTTCAGGGGCTTCTATGCCCCCTGGAAGGGTTTCCCAAGGCAAAAACAGGGACCAGACAAGGAGCAGCTGAAAGACCTTTATGAAAAAGAAAAAACAAAGACTCAAATTTCCCTCGCCCGGACGTGGGTCACTACGGCCCTCCTTTGGAGCAAGGCGCTGAGTCGGTGCTCAATGGCGAGTGCCTGGTGGCCAGGCCTGTCCCCATGGGGCCCAACTGGGCACAGCCCGAAGAGGCAACATGGGTCCCCCCTCCAATGGGCTCACCACTCATAGGAGGGCGCATAGAGGTCTATATAGCATATATATATATATATATATATATATATATATATATATATATATATATATATATATATATATATATATATATATATATAGTATATATATATTTTTATAGAGTATATATATATATATTTATATAGAGTATATATATATATATACGTAAATGTACATATACATATATATATATATATATATATATATATATATATATATATATATATATATATATATATATATATATATATAGTATATATATATATATATATATATATATATACATATATATATATATACGTAAATGTACATATACATATATATATATATATATATATATATATATATATATATATATATATATATATATATATATATATATATATATATATATATATATATATATATATATATATACACTACTGTTCAAAAGTTTGGGGTCACATTGAAATGTCCTTATTTTTGAAGGAAAAGCACTGTACTTTTCAATGAAGATAACTTTAAACTAGTCTTAACTTTAAAGAAATACACTCTATACATTGCTAATGTGGTAAATGACTATTCTAGCTGCAAATGTCTGGTTTTTGGTGCAATATCTACATAGGTGTATAGAGGCCCATTTCCAGCAACTATCACTCCAGTGTTCTAATGGTACAATGTGTTTGCTCATTGGCTCAGAAGGCTAATTGATGATTAGAAAACCCTTGTGCAATCATGTTCACACATCTGAAAACAGTTTAGCTCGTTACAGAAGCTACAAAACTGACCTTCCTTTGAGCAGATTGAGTTTCTGGGGCATCACATTTGTGGGGTCAATTAAACGCTCAAAATGGCCAGAAAAAGAGAACTTTCATTTGAAACTCGACAGTCTATTCTTGTTCTTAGAAATGAAGGCTATTCCACAAAATGGTTTTTTATATATATATATATATATATATATATATATATATATATATATATATATATATATATATATATATATATATATATATATATATATATATATATATATACATATATACGTAAATGTACATATACATATATACATATATATAAGGGAATAAGCGGTAGAAAATGGATGGATGGATATATATATAAATATATATATATATATATATATATATATATATATATATACATATATACGTAAATGTACATATACATATATATATATATATATATATATATATATATATATTTTAGGGCTGGGAATCTTTGGGTGTCCCACGATTCGATTCAAAATCGATTCTTGGGGTCACGATTCGATTCAGAATCGCTTTTTTTTCAATTCAACACGATTCTCGATTCAAAAACGTTTTTTTTTTTTTTTTTTTTAAATTTTTTTTTTAAATGAAAACAATACACAATAATACCATAATAATTCAATACAATTTCAAAACAAAACCCAACCCAGCAACATTCAGAATAGCAATAAACAGAGCAATTGAGAGCAATTGAGGACACACAAACATTACACGGAACAATCTAAAAGTAGTGAGACAAAAATGAATATTATCAACAACAGCATCAATATTAGTAACAATTTCAACATAGCAGTGATTAAAAATCCCTCATTGATATTATCATTACAAACATTAATTTAAAAAAAAAATACAAAAAATGAACAATAGTGTCACAGTGGCTTACACTTGCATCGCATCTCATAAACTAAAAGTCTAATGATAATGTCAATGAGGGATTTTTAATCACTGCTATGTTGAAATTGTAACTAATATTGATACTGTTGTTGATAATATTCATTTTTGTTTCACTACTTTTGGTTTGCTCTGTGTCATGTTTGTCCATCCCATCCATCCATTTTCTACCGCTTATTCCCTTCGGGGTCGCGGGTGGCGCTGGAGCCTATCTCAGCTACAATCGGGCGGAAGGCAGGGTACACCCTGGACAAGTCGCCACCTCATCGTAGGGCCAACACAGATAGACAGACAACATTCACACTCACATTCACACACTAGGGCCAATTTAGTGTTGCCAATCAACTTATCCCCAGGTGCATGTCTTTGGAGGTGGGAGGAAGCCGGAGTACCCGGAGGGAACCCACGCAGTCACGGGGAGAACATGCAAACTCCCGAGGCCGGGATTGAACTCACGACTACTCAGGACCTTCGTATTGTGAGGCAGACGCAATAACCCCTCTGCCACCGTGCTGCCGTGTCATGTTTGTGTCTCCTCTCAATTGCTCTGTTTATTGCAGTTCTGAGTGTTGCTGGGTGGGGTTTGGTTTTGGAATTGGATTGCATTGTTATGGTATTGCTGTGTATTGTTTTGTTGGATTGATTAATTAAAAAAAAAAATTTTTAAATCAATTTTTTAAAAATGAGAATCGATTCTGAATTGCACAACGTGAGAATCGCGATTCGAATTCGAATCGATTTTTTTCCCACACCCCTAATATATATATATATATATATATATATATATATATATATATATATATATATATATATATATGTATATATATATATATATATATATATATATATATATATATATATATATATATATATATATATATATATATATATATATATATATATATATATATATATATATATATATATATATATATATATATATATATATATATATATACTCTGCACACTGGTGTAGAGTAGCTGTGGTTGACATCCATGAACAGCAATCATTCCAATCGGAATTCTTCTTCTTTTTTTTTTTTTTTTTGTCCTGCCCAGCTTCTCAGGGAAATCATGTAGTTCAGGGGTCACCAACGCGGTGCCCGCGGGCACCAGGTAGCCCGTAAGGACCAGATGAGTAGCCCGCTGGCCTGTTCTAAAAATAGCTCAAATAGCAGCACTTACCAGTGAGCTGCCTCTATTTTTTAAATGTTATTTACTTACTAGCAAGCTGGTCTCGCTTTGCCCGACATTTTTAATTCTAAGAGAGACAAAACTCAAATAGAATTTGAATATCCAAGAAAATATTTTAAAGACTTGGTCTTCACTTGTTTAAATTAATTCATTAATTTTTTTACTTTGCTTCTTATAACTTTCAGAAAGACAATTTTAGAGAAAAAATACAACCTTAAAAATGATTTTAGTATTTTTAAACACATATACCTTTTTACCTTTTAAATTCCTTCCCCTTCTTTCCTGACAATTTAAATCAATGTTCAAGTAAAAACAATTTTTTTATTGTAAAGAATAATAAATACATTTTAATTTAATTATTCATTTTAGCTTCTGTTTTTTCGACGAAGAATATCTGTGAAATATTTCTTCAAACTTATTATGATTAAAATTCAAAAAAATTATTCTGCCAAATCTAGAAAATCTGTAGAATCAAATTTAAATCTTATTTCAAAGTCTTTTGAATTTCTTTTAAAATTTTTGTTCTGGAAAATCTAGAAGAAATAATGATTTGTCTTTGTTAGAAACATAGCTTGGTCCAATTTGTTATATATTCTAACAAAGTGCAGATTGGATTTTAACCCATTTAAAACATGTCATCAAAATTCTAAAATTAAATTACTAATGATGTTCCATAAATTATTTTTTAATTTTTTCAAAAAGATTCGAATTAGCTAGTTTTTCTCTTCTTTTTTTGGTTGAATTTTGAATTTTAAAGAGTCGAAATTGAAGATAAACTATGTTTCAAAATTTAATTGTCATTTTTTTCGTGTTTTCTCCTCTTTTTAAGTGTAAATATCATTAATTATTAATAATAACATAGAGTTAAAGGTAAATTGAGCCAATTGGCTATTTCTGGCAATTTATTTAAGTGTGTATCAAACTGGTAGCCCTTCGCATTAATCAGTACCCAAAAAGTAGCTCTTGGTTTCAAAAAGGTTGGTGAGCCCTGATATAGTTGATGTAGATGCCCATATCGGGTGTTCAGATTTACTTTACAAAAGAGAAGTGTAGGATACTTCTCTTGTTGCCTTATTTGTATTTTGACTTTATTAAATGTATTTATATTATCATTTGGTGCAGCCGGGCTGGAGCAGGAGGGGATAGAAAGAGAAAAAAAGGAAGACAGAGGGGGGAATTGTGGGGACACGAGGGGGATTAGACAGAGAGACATAAACAACAACAGAAAACACAACAACAACAACAACAGCAAATACGACATGTAAAAATATGATGGTAAAAGTAATAGCAAATAAGCAGTTAGCGAAAATAAAAAATAATACAGAAATGATAATGAGCATTATTACACTAAAAATAGAGCAATATGAATACCAATAGAAATAGTGCTATTGATAATAAACAATACCAACACTTTACCTTTATTATCAACAATACAATTGTTCAAATGCAACAATACAAATACGTAATGATAACTTGAGATACGAAAGAATGCAGAAAAATGGAGGGGAAGAAAGAGAAGCAACCTACATTAACCTTGTAGATTGTTATAGTAACAATAGGTTAAACTTTGTCAGTGTGCCATGTGTTATACCCAGTTTACCCTAGGGCAACAACGTTAATATATGTTTGATGAAACGTGATTATGTGCATGAGCGTATGTGTGCATATGCACTTGTATATGTACAGTATGTGTATATGTGTGCTTGTACAGTGAATGAATGTGTATATGTGTGTTTGTACAGTGAATGTATATGTATAGAATGTGTATGTGTGTTTGTAAAGTGAATGTATATGTACAGTATGTGTATACAGTATGTGTGTTTGTACAGTGAATGTATATGTACAGTATGTGTATATGTGTGTTTGTACAGTGAATGTATATGTACAGTATATGTATGTGTGTGTTTGTACAGTGAGTGTATATGTACAGTATGTGTATATGTATGTTTATACAGTGAATGTATATGTACAGTATGTGTATACAGCAGTGGCGTGCGGTGAGGTTAATGTCTGGTGAGGCACGACTGCATCATCACAGTCAAATTTAAAAACATATGAACCTGCAGTGCAGCTGTACCTAATGTTGTGTCCCTGCGGTCGTTCGCGGCTCCTGCAGCGCGAGCATTGTTGTTTTTGCACTTTTTGGCTTCTTGTTAAGTGACTTTTTTTGGGTGGATTCGGTCTTGCACGTGGAGGGTTTGGGTGTGGGCTTTGGTTGGTGTGGCCGCGGTGCTCCCGTCGGGCGGTGCATTCTGCGGCGGAGGTGCTTGGCACCAGGAGGCGGGGTTGTGATACGAGCGTCACACAGTGTGTCTTCGCAGCAGATTTATGATCGCTCAGCACTAAAAATACGTTACACACATACAGTTGTTGACAAAATACACTGTACATTATATACCTCAGCTAACTAAACTATGGTAATGTATAATATAATTCATATAGCAATACGGTTTCACTGCACAGCAGGCCAGCAGTTAGCCGAGTCGCAATCCATGGTGAGGCACAAGTGCCTCAACTCAGTATTTGAACGGCAAATGTGAAAATAAAAATAAAAATAATCTAAAACTGGTGAAGTTAAATGGAAAATAACTTTAGTATAATCACTGGATACATATAACAATTTAATTGATTTTTTTTTCTTTTTCTTTTTTTTTTCTTTCCATGATGGCCGGTGAGGCCCCGCCTCCCTTGCCTCTAGTGACTGCACGCCACTGGTATACAGTATGTTTGTATAATGAGGGTGCGTGTGGATGTACAAACTTTGAGTGTGTAAATATGTACTGTGTTTGTATATGTATGTGGGAGCGTAGGTACCTATGTATGTGTGTATGTATGTGTGTATGTGAGTATATGTGAATTTGCATGTACAATACATTTGACTCCCAGTGTGTGCAGGAGCCAGAGTACGGCCCCAGCCTCCCCGAGAGCCCATCCCATAAACAGTAGGTATGGTGCCCAGGGAACCAGGGACCACCGCCCCCACGCAGCCAAGCCGGACAGCGACAGGAACCCCAGAGCCTGGCCCACCGCGCCGCCCACAAGGGCCAACAGCAGGCCGCAGACAGACGCACCCGGCAGAGGACAAGGCACAAGAAAAGCAGGGGGCAGCCAGACCCCAAGCCAGCGAGAGACCACACCCCACACGGACAGAAAGGCGGGACGCCCCGCCCGAGGGGCCCAGAGACCCCCCGCAACCGGATGGGAAGACCGCCCCCGCCCCACCGGCAACCGGGCCCCCACGAGCCCCCCCACCCCCCCACCCCCGGAGAGCGCGGCGAGGCCAGCCCACGGCCACCCCACCCAAGCCGGCCGCCACAGGACCACCCAGCACGGGGCCACGGGAACCACCCACCCCACCCGCAGGGACCCCAACGATGGAGATGGAACAACCAGCAACCGCCCCGCCGAGTCTCCCCCTGAGGTAGGGGAAAATAAATTAATAAAATTAATAAATAAATAATAATAATAATAATAATAATAATATTAATAAAATACATTAAAAAATAAGAATACATAAATAATTAAATCTAATTTAAAAAAAAAGAATTAAAAGAAGATCACAGACATGCTGACACACAAGGTCGCTACCCCAACAACTGGCCGACTCGCAGCTCCTCGGAATACCCTGCAGCACCAAACTACCACAGTACATGCAGGGACCAGACCCAGCAGGCCCCAACCAAGACGGGCACCCGGAAGGGATGGACGGTGGGACCCAGGAGCTCCAGACACGCAGTCCGGATGCAGTAGCCTGAGGCGCCGACCCCCACCCGACAGGCAGGCCCAGAACGTACCCCCAGAAATATACATACATATCTATATACATAAACATACACATACACCTGTACACATACACACACATACACATACATACACATACACATACACATACACATATATATACATACATACCTACATATACACAGTTTGTCAGCCCCGACAACCACCATGCGCGTGCGCTGCCACCCCCTTGCACCAGACCCAGCAGCCACGGGCGCCCACACCACAAACAAACGGCAGCAGAAACAGCAGCCACAACACCCCCAGACAGCCAGCACCACCCAATTAAATCAAAGCGGTCAAAAAAAAAAACGCGACCGGCAACCACATGCCAACAGGATCACGGAGACCAGCCAGCGCCAGCAAGCCCAAACACCAACACGCAAACAAGAGACACCAACACCCCCCCCCCCCACCACCAAAAGACCCCACCACCCCAACCCAAACCCGCGCAAACACACCACCGCCCAAACAACCGAGACACAGCATCCAGACCAGACATGGGCGCCGCGCCGCCACCACATCAAGTCGCCAACAGAGACCCCACAGCGCAAGGTCGGGCCACACGGGCACGGACCCCACCCAATAGGAAGCGAGACCCGCGCGACGCCACACACAAATAAATAATAAGATTAAACAAAAATAATAATAATAATTTTAAAAAAAAATACAAATACAAATTAAATTAAATTAAATTAAATTAAAAATAACAAATCGGAATTCTTCTAATTGTAACAAATGTTTCTATTTGTTTGGTGGTGTTCTTTTATTTCGTGGCTTAATTTTTTTTTTTTTTTTGGAGCCCGGCGTAAGCTGCACCTTTAATTGGAGACTCTAAATTATTGGTATAAATAATAATAAGTGCATTTCTTGCTAATGATGCACATTCGGGGCGGTATAGCTCGGTTGGTAGAGCGGCCGCGCCAGCAACTTGAGGGTTGCAGGTTCGATCCCCGCTTCCGCCATCCTAGTCACTGCCGTTGTGTCCTTGGGCAAGACACTTTACCCACCTGCTCCCAGTGCCACCCACACTGGTTTGAATGTAACTTAGATATTGGGTTTCACTATGTAAAGCGCTTTGAGTCACTTGAGAAAAAGCGCTATATAAATGTAATTCACTTCACTTCATTAAATGTGTTTAACAAGCAGCTGTTAAAGGCCAAATATTAAATTATGAGTAAATAATTACTATTTTGTTGTTTAAATGTATTTTAAAAAATAATCACCAAAACATTAGCAGGTTTTTACAAGGTTCAAGTTTGTGACAGATGATGTAATAATAGTCCTGGAGGTATGGGCGGCCTTTGGCGGGTCAGATAGATAGATAGATAGATAGATAGATAGATAGATAGATAGATAGATAGATAGATAGATAGATAGATAGATAGATAGATAGATAGATAGATAGATAGATAGATAGATAGATAGATAGATAGTACTTTATTGATTCCTTCAGGAGAGTTCCCTCAGGAAAATTTAAATTCCAGCAGCAGTGTACAAAATTGAGATCAAATTTAAAAAGTAAAAAGTAAATAATGGGGGTATAAATGGAAACAAAATAGAAAAATATTAAAATAGAATAAAAATAAAAAGCAACAATGAGAATAAGAATATAACAGTAAAATAAGAATATAACAAGAGAAACTAGGCAGTAGTGACCATGTTATGAAAAAGTATTGCACTGTTATTGTTTTGCATCCCCTGTCATTTTAGTGCCCCCCCTCCCTCCCAGAGAGGAGTTGTACAGTCTAATGGCGTGTGGGACAAAGGATTTTTTGAGTCTATTAGTCCTGCACTTGGGATGAAGCAGTCTAGCACTGAACAGGCTCCTCTGGCTACTGATAACGGTATGCAGAGGGTGACTGGCATCATCCAGGATGCTCACTAGTTTTTGGGTTATTCCCACCCATGGAGTCAGCCCTGGGCTGGAAGCTGTTCATCCTATTTACTTATTTATTTATTTATTTATTCATTTTAAATCAAAAGTAGCCAACACTCTATTATTCCTATCTCGGTTTGTCGATGAAACAATTCAACCAATCCAACCAACAAACAGAGGCAACGTGCTGGCCAATTCAAAGTGGTGGGGGCAGGTCTCTGAGTCATACACAGCATGAGAGGGTACGTTGTTAATACTTGACGTTCATGGTCATAAATACACGGACAAGAAGTGACGACACAAACGGGAGTGAGCAGGAAGCTGTGGCATTCACTTCCACTGGAAACGGAAGCACTGGAGTCAACAGTAGCACTGGAGTAAAAATTCATATTAGGAAAGGTAGCTTCAGCAGCGATGGAGTCTCTCTCTCTCTCTCTCTCTCTCTCTCTCTCTCTCTCTCTCTCTCTCTCTCTCTCTCTCTCTCTCTCTCTCTCCCTCGTTCACACACACACACACACACACACACACACACACACACACACACACACACACACACACACACACACACACACACACACACACACACAAGCTTATAGGTTACTTGTAGGCAAAAGGGTAACACTGCTTTGTTCTACTCCTTGTGCTCCCAAGCTGCTGTACCTCTCCCAGTATGAAAGTTTACTTCAGTGTCCAGGTTGACATCAGTGCTTCTGTTTGCAGTAGAAGTGAAGCTGTATGTTGCTATCTGCAGGCCACAACCCTTGTTGCTGCTCTTCTTGAATACATGCATGAGTTGAATGAATGGACACTTTTTTGTTTGTTTGTTTGTTAGATTTTGGGATGAACCGCCCCTTTTTAGTAAGAGGGAAATAATTTCTCTGCACTGTGGGAGTGGTCACAGAGCTATTTTTAGCCTGAAGCAAATAAATTGTAGGTTGAAAAGGTTTGCTCCATTAAAAAATGTAATGTCACCCCTCGAATGTTTTTCTGCAGCCGGGTCTAAGCACTGTACTTGCAACAAAATGGAAAACGGAAGGGGAGAGAAAAGGTAGATTAAGTCTCAGACCACATGTTTTATTTTTGTTCATTACAATTACCATTTATTGTTCTATTTTACTGGTAAAACTGGTATTTACAATGGATTTTTCCCCTTGTCAGGCTTCCTGCATTTGCCTCCTTATTCCTGCTTCAATTGACCTGCAGCATATTTCAAGTTCAACCTCATACTGAAGAATGATCTTGTAGAACAACAAGAGTTAGCAAGCTGCACTAAAAGGAGCAGGTCACTGTTACAATGACAGATACTGTTTTAGATGATAACAGCTGCCTTGAGCTAATTAGCCTTGAATGTCTGTTAATGGGAAAATCATTGTGTTTCTATGGACACCAATCAGAGATAATGAACTAATACATTTAGCAGTGCTCCTTATTTCTGCCACATCAGCCTCGATGTTGTGGATAATCCCAAATATTTCCCTGAATTTTTTTACACCTCTCTTTATGGCAAACTCCAATAAAGAGTACAAAATGGATATTTTAATTGTGTTTTCGGATAATGCTAAAACAGAGAGAGGCAAACGGTACAAAATGGATGGATGAATAAACAGCACGATAAAAGTCAATGTTTACAGTTCTACAAGCACCTTTTGTTAGACCTTTTAATTAATTTACCTTATAAAGGAATACAACTTCTTGCAGTGCATCCGCAATATACTCAGAGCACTTCACTTTTTCCACATACAGTATGCTTATGTCCCAGCATTTTCATAAAATGTGCATGTCACCCCTTAAAATTCCACACTAAATACCCATAATGACAGTAAGGAAAACAAATGTTTTCAAATTAATTAAAGATACTAAACTAAGAAGT
The DNA here is from genome assembly GCF_033978785.1 of Entelurus aequoreus. Taxonomy (NCBI): domain Eukaryota; kingdom Metazoa; phylum Chordata; class Actinopteri; order Syngnathiformes; family Syngnathidae; genus Entelurus; species Entelurus aequoreus. Next base: position 53,038,420 of record NC_084733.1, read on the forward strand.
ATCCACAGCTTTTATGCAGTACTTTTATACACTTGGCATCAATTACCACTTTTCAAAATATTATTCCACATGCTTGGCACGCTAACTTTGTAGTAGTACTGCCCTCCACCCTTACTTTATTAATATTTTATTTTGTAAAAATGCTAAAATAATGGTATACAGTATATATACTTTTTTTTGTTGTTGTTAGAGGTTTTTATTATTAGTCATTACTATCAAAATGTTAACCTTTTCGCTCCACCATTATGGCTCTTGCATTATTTTTCACATTTTCTTAATTCAAGTTTTTTTTTTGTCTTTTAGTTTAATAAATGTGTTTTTTTGTTTTATTATTACAATGTGCTTCAAGCTGCAAATGGCAGCATTTGGGACAGCACTGCTTTTATAGCTCTTTGAGCACAAGACGTTGCGTAAACACAATTGTTGGTGTCTATTTTGCTTGTTAGCTTCCGTTGTCATAAACAAACGATGATGATTTCAGCGAAGAGGAGTGTTGTTGCAGCTGGAACCAATCATTGCATTACAACAGTCATTTCTCAATGTTGAAACGAAATCGGAAGAGAAGGCGCTCCCGGAGTTGGGCTGTATGTCCTCTGAACAAGTATTGTGTGTGCCATGTACAGTATGTTGGCCGGTTTGCTACTGTACAGTAGTAACCCTAAAAACCTGTACTAAAAACACCACATTTTGCTACACAAGAAGGCAATACGTCTACTTACCGTATCTAGAGAGTTTGCGGCCCTCAGATCAGGAAGGAAGCCAACTTCAAGCAGGTGAAGCAAAAAGCTCTGGTCCTCAATACCATAAACTCTGTCCAGGAACAGCACCATAGGGGCCTTGTGGTCTGGACAAAAGATGGCTGACATGTCGGGTTCTGTCACAGAACCGTCTGAGAGAGAGATAGAAAACACTCTGTGTTACATTTGGATGTAAGAACCCTTAAATATAACCTACAGTAAGTGATTAAGTTCTCAATACTTTATGGTATGTGTGGCTATTGAGCAGATGAGACCTTTCTGTCTACCCTGCTGGCCTATTGCCAGAACGGATGGCTGCACAATTAAGAGCCAAGTCTTGCTATGCTTAAGCAGATCAATCATCAGAGCAAGACGAGCGATATGGCTTACTCAGAGCTGTGGGAGTGCACAGAAAAGTGCTTGGCTGATTAAAAAGGCATGAGCAGTAAAATGAATTCAATAACCTTCATCTCTGCCAGAAAATTTGCTATTGTAAGCAATGACACGGGAGGCACCCCAGTTGTAGTATGCAAATATATTTAGTTATTTAAAAAAAAAATATCGCCTACTGTATGTTTTTATCAGGCTGGTTCTTTTAACATATACAGTAAGTGAATACACTCCACATATTTTGGCAAACATTTTTATTACACTATATCCTCTCAAAAGACAATACAAATTTGATATACTTTGGAGTAGTCAGTGTACAGTCATGGCCAGAAATTTAGGTATTGACCTAAATCTTGTCCTTTAATAACTTTGCTGCTTCATTGTTTATTTGTGTGATCCCGCAGAAATTGTTTGTTTTTCTCAGTACTGTATACAACAGACACATCTAGTGTTTTCTTAAAAAATGCTGAGGGAGCAGAGTTACTAAAACTAAAAGAAGACAGTACAGTATCTATAGAACTTTGCAAGCTGTACACTGACTACTGTATGTTAAGAGCGAACATGTTTTTTTTAATGTAATAGTCAATTGAGACTGAATAATAAAATGGTTTGTGAAATGTGAAAAGTATACAGCGCTGCCACAATGTTTTTTTAGGAATTTGTTATGAAAGGTCAGACAAAAAACAAAACATACAAAAACCAAAGCAATTTTTCCCCTTCGAAACAATGTAAGTCCAATAAATCTATTCCAGACCCCCCAAGCCAAACCCATTTTCTAAGGAATGATTATAGTTTTACATGCAGAAAACAATTAGAAATATGTATCAACGATGAATGAATCGGCTAAATGAACATTTACCATCACTTTTACCTTTTTGATAACTCTTGTTGGCGAATACGGCCATCTTTCGTAGCTAGGAGTTATTTCTTGAACTAACATTTCTCACCTTCTTTATTAAAGAAATGTTTTTGGCCCCATGGTGGATTATTTTGCAGCTGTATTTAATTTTTAAAAAGTACAGAGACTGACTCAACAACCCGTGTGGAATTATTTGTTTGGGCTCCCGATTCGACTCGGATGATATGGAAACAAACAGCATAGTTTGTTTTGTGCAATGTTTGGCCAAAAAATGTGGCCAATATTTTCATTAACAACTAAATCATATGAAACGTGGGGCATACTGTACAAAAACTGAGGTACCACTGTACTCACTGTTGTGAGATTCTGTAAGTGTGGTGCTCTGGCCCTAAAAGGTGCAGTCACTATAGATTCCAGTAATTAGGTCTTTGGAGTAAATGTTCATGTAGATTGTATCAGGAGGAGCCATAGTTTATTAAAGTTAATAAATAAGATACCTTTATTAATGATAGGTGTTTTAAGTGGTATGCTGATGATTCCCACCAGATCGTCAGTAGGCACCAAGGAGCGCAAAATGGCCCGAATACGGAGAGCTTCCCCTTTCCCCTTGTTGATAAGCTGGAGACAGAAAAAAATTAACAAATGTAAATGCAAAAAAATAATATTAAAAGATAAACATCTGGCAAACTCACATGCATCTCTGGAGCACAACGTCCCAAAAGGTCTATGAGTGCGGAGTAGAAGGACATGATGGCATTGCCCATGTGGACTACCTCCTCTTCATCGTCACCATCAGCGGATCTAAAGGTTTGGGGAGAACACAAGTAGAGAAAATGCATTCCTTGAGTCTGAGAAAAGGGATGAGCAGCTAATCTTATGGCCAGCTCCTTTGTATTATTGATTCAATAAGCTTTGCTGGATCTGTAGGGCTCACGCATCAGAGCTGACTCCCTGGACAGAACCAGGCAGGTCCAAAGCCGGGGTCTCAGAGATCTTGATTGCTTCTTTCATAGCAGCCAGGAGTCCGTTCCCTCCCTCCCCCCTCAGGGCAGGTCCAAAACACTCGGGGCGACGGATGAGCAGCTTGACCACAACACTGGAGTTCTCCTCCACACTCTCACCTTGTAAATATAAAAAAAAGACATTTAAACAATAAGTTTATTATTGTGGTTTGCATGAGGAGCAATATGCTAAATGTGTAATTTTCCTAATATTTAATCCCTCACATATGTTGCTGAAAGAGTAAGCTTGTCCCATTCCTTTCCCTACCACATATGTACTGTATGTACAGTATGTAGGAAGTCAGTAAAAGCAACTTTCTGTTGGGAATGAATGGGTAATGCTCCTCTTCTTTTTTTATTGGACTTTATTAAAGGGACTGTTTGCAACCTTAAGCGGCTACCTCAAAGGTGCTAATTATCAATAGTGTTGTGAGCATTATATTATGCCCTCTTCTGGTTTTGAG